>NC_073228.2:106857348-107160378 GCF_029281585.2 Gorilla gorilla gorilla
GCCACTGAATAAGATTTTGAGGTAAAGTAACCTTGGAGGCTGGCAGTGGGAACTGAATAGAAAGAATGGTGTCTTGGTCTGTTTAGCGTCGCTGTAACAGAAAATCTGAGACTGCGCAATTTGTAAAGAAAAAAGGTTTATTTAGGTCATGGTTCTTCAGGCTGGAAAGTTCACAGGGATGACCTTGGCTTCTGGTGAGGGCTTTTGTGCTACATCATAATTAAAAAGAATGTTTAGTGATAAAATGTTACTTGATCCTAAGGGCCTAGGTTTCGGCTGTTTTGTTAAAAGAAAACCTTCAGAAAAATTAAATTTAACAGAGTTTAATTGGGAAAAGGATGATTGGCAAATTGGGTAGCCCTCAGAACCAGAATAGGTTCAGAGTGATTCCAGGGCTGCCACATGGTCTGAATGTTTGCCTTATTTGAACCTGGTTTGAACAGTTAGCTGCCTATGGATGACTGAAGTTCAGTTGCTGTGATTGGCTGGGACTTGGCTACTTGTTACAAGAGTAGGTTACAGTTGGTTTATACATCAAGTTAGGTTAGAGTTCATGATGCACAGAGAAACCTTCAGGCAAAATCTAAAATATCCATGAGCAGATTTTGGCCAAACTTAATTTAACAATTCCCCCTTTTGGTCAATCTCTCAATTTTAAGAGTTTGATCAAAATTTTAAGCATTGACATCACTCTCTATCAACATTGTAGATGGACTTATTTGGTCTCAAATTCTACTAGGAAATAGCAGAACAGTAGGTTTTGTAAGGTGGGAACAACGAAACAGAACAATAGAAATACAAGTTGGTTGACATAAAGTTACTTCAGCTTACTTTTTTGTAAGGGTTGGAGCAGAGGGGACTTTCTTATTGTACTGGAATATCCCATTTTCAAGAGAAAAAAATGATCTGTTTTGGGATCTATCTCTTTCCTTAAATTTCCAGTTTAATTACGTGGCACTTAGCATGAGTGACTTCATTTTGGTTTAGTCTGGTCTCTTGGGACTTAGTGCAGGAGCTCAATCCAAAATAATGGCCTGCTATAATTTTGTTTAATAATTTGCCCCTTTTGGTCAGTTTCTCACTAAGGTGAAAGTGTGACCAAAACTTAGGGCATCACCATTACTCTCAGTTACCATCATTTTGGGTTTTCAGTCTCAGCACATCATTAATAGGTGATGGTGTCCTCATGATCATAAATTTTTTGAGTTTTAATTGTTCCAGTCTGACAGACCATTGGATGATCTACATATGGTTACATGCATATATTTAAAACTTTTAAGAGAATACAGCAGACCAATGAGACTACTATTAAGATTATCAGAAGGATAGCACCAAGAGTTGGGAGTATGTTCCTTAGCCAGGGTCTCCATGAACCAAACCAACTAAACTCAAATACATCAAAGAATGGGCCAGATGAAGAGTCTACTTGTTTTAACCAAGCAGCCTGTTTGTTAATTCCCTGTGACTGAGTCTATAATATCTAATGTATTCATCCATGTGTGCAAAAAGAAGTGTCAGCAACTGTACAGATTCCTTTCTGTTTAGCCAGTAGGTAATCTAGAGCAATTCTATTATCTAGCACAATGTTAGCAAGATAAATTTTAAAAGTCTGTTGTGCAATTATATTCTTTGTTGTAGAATCTGCTACAGAGTCTATATGTGGGATAAATTTTTAATCCTTGCCTCATTTATATTTACTCCAAGCCATAGATTAAAGGGACTTAACAAAGTATGCCCATTCAGAAGGGTATAAGCCTTCTGGTAATATTCTCTTTAAGTTAAGATGTAGGCTAACAAGAGCAAACAAATGTTTTGTTTCTGAATGATTAAGGAGCAAGAAATCTATCATTAAAATTCCAAGCCCAGGCCAGGCATGGTGGCTCATGCCTGTAATCTCAGCACTTTGGGAGGCAAGGCAGGAGGATCACTTAAGTCGAGGAGTTTGAGATCAGCCTGAGCAACATAGGGAGACACCGTCTCTACAAAAAAATATTTAAAAATTCAGGCGTGGTGGTGCACACCTGTAGTCCCAGCTAATTGGGAGGCTGATGCAAGAAGATTGCTTGAATCTGGGAGGTAAAGGCTGTGGTGAACCATGATCATGCCCTGCACCCCAGCCTGGGTGACAGAACAAGACCACATCTCAAAAAATAAAAATAAAAAATTAAATTCCTAGCCCACTTTGTCCCTTTGTTTTCCATATATCAAGGCATATGTTTGCCCATGTATAAGATTCACTGTAAAATGCACCACAAATAAAAGTATACCCCATGGGTGCACACAAAGCCCCTTTTCTGGTTTTATTTTCAGTGATACATTACCTGCAATGGTGAAGTTAGCTGTTTCTCAACAGAGTCTGGGGTGGAGTTATTACAGGCTAAAAAAGCATAAAAGTCCCTGGCACGTAAGTCAATTTGTAATAAACTCCATTTAGGCTTTTGGTGCAAGTCCATCTTGTGATATGCTCATTGGTTCTGGTTCTTGCATCTCATTATTGAGTTAAAGTGAGAACAAGTGGACTAGAAATCTTACCACTAGTACAATTTGAACAAGTTATGTTGGGATGTTGCCAAAGTTACCCAGTGGGTTAACCAAAGGATCCTTTAGGTTATGTAAAGATCTGAGTTTAGCAAGGCAAATTCAATACCCCATCAAGTTGCCCACAAAAGCTATTGATTGTGAAATTTTACTTCCAGCATTATTCTGCCAGGTGAAAGAGGTAGGCATAAGTAAAACAAAACAAAACACAACTAAGAAAAGTAAGAGTTTCATGATGACAGGGAAGTCTTGATTTGTGATCTTGGAAAAGCTGTCCACATCTAGGATGCCATCTGCATCCTGGGAGAAACTTACCTTGTTATGTGTATGTTAAGGTCTCCAATGGGTATATAGTTCCAAGGGTCTGGAAGGGTCTGTTTGAGTTATGAAATGTGGACCCAAGTTTAAGGTCCCAAAGTTTTGCTGCAATGTGCGTCACAAGGGCAGTCTTTCTCTGATGTCATTTCCAGAAGATACAGACTCTCTGGATTCTAGATTGAAAAGGGTTTGATTGTCTGCAGTCAGTGGATTATGAAAACTTCCTCTACCCATGAAAATACACTTGGATATAAAACACTGAAGTCTTGCAGCATTTAGTCATGTCAGAGTTTAGGAGCAGGAGATATTTGATGTGCTATTTTTAGGGTCATAGACGTTCCATCACTATTCCATAAAAAGTCAGCTTGATTTTAATACATTTTCCACTGGAAATGGATCTGATCGTCACTAATTCGCAACACGCTGACAAAGGCAATCCAGTAGATTCACTTAGCTTTGACAAATGCTATTGTATGTAATATATTTAAATGTTTTACAACTTGCCCGGTGAAGTGAGTAGCTCTATCACAGGAGATTTCTCCAAGAATGCCCCGTAAAGAAAACAAATGTTCTAATAATCTTCTAGCTACTGTTGTAACATCAGCCTTCCTGCAGAGGAAAGCTTCTATACAACCAGAAAATGAGCACTGAAAATAGCAATTGAATGAAATCCTCTTATAAATGTTCAAATGGCTCATCGGGTAGCAGAAATGTACCTGAAGTTTGACTGTCTTCCCAGGACTGTGGGTTTGAGAAACCTAACATTGATCATAAATCATTTTAGAAATTTTAGGACAGTCAATACACCAATATTTTTTTCATAATTTGGGCCATTTTATCTCTTCCATGATGAGGCATAGAGTGCAGAGCTTTTAATAATGGAAGCTTTAAAGAGTCAGCAAGGACCAGGTGTTCATCCAGGCTCTCCATGTGTCTACATTAACATTGGACTTATATCCTCTTAAGTACAAATTTTATTTCTCCAATTCAGGTGCATAGCACTGTTTATTAAATGAGTTATTATAGGTAATCTGACTTGGATCATGGAGTTCATTCAAATTGCATATCTTAACAAATTCAGTTCTGGATGACGTAGCATGAAAATCTACCAAACTATTTTCTCGGTATTCAATTAATTATTGTCCTTCTTGGGTTAACAGTTTTATAAGCTAGTCTCTTCACTGGAGTTCTGGGAATTCTTACCCATTTCAATAGCATGGACTGGGTAAGAATTCCCAGAAACCTGTACTTGTCAATGTCCTTTCCATTCTTTCCATGAACCTCCTTGAAGATACAACACATTAGGATTATACTTGCTTACAAAGAGGTTTCAGAAAAAGCATCAGAATTAAGCATTTAACTGTGGTCAATAAAGGCTTAAAATGGTCATGGTTAATGACACAATTCATAAGAAAATTTGACTATTTCTGTGGCCTACAATAATTTAACATAATAACCATAATTATAACTGATAGCACATACAAAGAAATATCAGAATTTTAGAAATTCAATATAATATTGGAACACATTAATAACATATCTAGAAAAATATAACTCAGAAGATTAGGCATCATTTCTTATCTGACAATGCTTCTCAGATAATTTAACGTATCAAATATGTCTATTTATTTTCTCTTTCATATACTTCAAGGGCCCTCTGGAACATCCCAAAGTCAGTTTTAAGTCAAAAAGAATTAATTTTCATTTTGAAATTTGATTTTAGAAAGCCTATCAAATATGTCAAAAGTTCAAAACACTTGATCAAAATAGGATTACAAGTCACTGTAAAATAATAGTTATTCATTTTGCCAAGGTGATAATTAAAACATTTTAAAAATCAAAAACCATTACTCTTTGAGAGAGGAGACTCCGTTTTCTAAATAATCAAAAGACCTAATAAAGACAGCATGAGACACAAAAAATCTGTTCCTATCTCCTCTCTGCCCCGTATTGTTATTATTATTATTATTACTATTTTTTTATTTACTCGAAGGGTAAACAAAAAAAGTTACTCTTATTAATAATACACAAAAATATTGTTTAAAAGAGGAAACCAAATTTTAGTTTTGTATTAGTGTACTCTTGATATTAACGCTAATTAATTCATTCAATCTTAGTTTAACCATACAAGATTTTCTTTCACTCTTTTTCTTTTTTAAAAAAGTTTTTGTATCCATTCAATTTTGTCTATATCATTTCTTTCTTTGTTCCTCCATTTTGAAACAACCTTTAAATAACCTCTAAACTAGATAAAAATCACTTTTTTTAACAAAAATTACATTTTCATGCCTTCCTTATTATTACCATTCTCACCAAAAAATATGGTGTTTTTTGTACGCTTTGCATACAGAATTGTTTCACTTATTATTAGTAGTTTTAATTACATACATTAATTAAAATTTTAGCTCTTAGTAACTTCAATTTCCAGTGAAAAACCTAGGTTGTAAGTAGTTTTGAATTATCTTATTTCATTTTAGTAGTTATAGATGAAAATCATTTTATAGCTTTTAGAAATCTCTATTTCCTCAATTTTTTATATTTATTAACAGATCCAAATATATTTAGCTTCTCTGTATTATACAAAAACAAGATATTGAAGTACATAAACTTATGATTAATAATAAATGTTTCCATATTTTAATTTAGAAATGACTCAGATTTATTATGAGGACTTAACTTTAAGGTTTTATTTTATTTTATTTATATACATTTTTATTATACTTTAAGTTCTAGAGTACATGTGCACAACGTGCAGGTTAGTTACATATGTATACATGTGCCATGTTGGTGTGCTGCACCCAGTAACTTGTCATTTAACATTAGGTATATCTCCAAATGCTATCCCTCCCCCCTCCCCCTACCCCACAACAGGCCCTGGTGTGTGATGTTCCCCTTCCTATGTCCGGGTGTTCTCATTGTTCAGTTCCCACCTATGAGTGAGAACATGCGGTGTTTGGTTTTTTGTCCTTGCGATAGTTTGCTGAGAATGATGGTTTCCAGCTTCATCCATGTCCCTACAAAGGACATGAACTCATCACTTTTTATGGCTGCATAGTATTCCATGGTGTATATGTGCCACATTTTCTTAATCCAGTCTATCATTGTTGGACATTTAGGTTGGTTCCAAGTCTTTGCTATTGTGAATAGTGTGGCTATAAACATACATGTGCATGTGTCTTTATAGCAGCATGATTTATAATCCTTTGGGTATATACCCAGTAATGGGATGGCTGGGTCAAATGGTATTTCTAGTTCTAGATCCCTGAGGAATCACCACACTGTCTTCCACAATGGTTGAACTAGTTTACAGTCCCACCAACAGTGTAAAAGTGTTCCTATTTCTCCATATCCTCTCCAGCACCTGTTGTTTCCTGACTTTTTAAATGATCGCCATTCTAACTGGTGTGAGATGGTATCTCATTGTGGTTTGGATTTGCATTTCTCTGATGGTCAGTGAGGATGAGCATTTTTTCGTGTGTCTGTTGGCTGCATAAATGTCTTCTTTTGAGAAGTGTCTGTTCATATTCTTTGCCCATTTGTTGATGGGGTTGTTTGTTTTTTTTTCTTGTAAATTTGTTTGAGTTCTTTGTAGATTCTGGATATTAGTCCTTTGTCAGATGAGTAGATTGCAAAACTTTTCTCCCATTCTGTAGGTTGCCTGTTCACTCTGATGGTAGTTTCTTTTGTTGTGCAGAAGCTCTTTCGTTTCATTAGATCCCATTTGTCCATTTTGGCTTCTGTTGCCATTGCTTTTGGTGTTTTAGACACGAAGTCCTTGCCCATGCCTATGTCCTGAATGGTATTGCCTAGGTTTTCTTCTAAGGTTTTTATGGTTTTAGGTCTAACATTTAAGTCTTTAATCCATCTTGAATTAATTTTTGTATAAGGTGTAAGGAAGGGATCCAGTTTCAGCTTTCTCCATATGGCTAGCCAGTTTTCCCAGCACCATATGTTAAATAGGGAATTCTTTCCCCATTTCTTGTTTTTGTCAGGTTTGTCAAAGATCAGATAGTTGTACATGTGTGGTATTACATCTGAGGGCTCTATTCTGTTCCATTGGTCTGTATCTCTGTTTTGGTACCAGTACCATGCTGTTTTGGTTACTGTAGCCTTGTAGTATAGTTTGAAGTCAGGTAGCGTGATGCCTCCAGCTTTGTTCTTTCGGCTTAGGATTGGCTTGGCAATGCGGGCTCTTTTTTGGTTCTATATGAACTTTAAAGTAGTTTTTTCCAATTCTGTGAAGAAAGTCATTGGTAGCTTGATGGGGATGGCATTGAATCTATAAATTACTTTGGGCAGTATGGCCATTTTCACAATATTGATTCTTCTTATCCATGAGCATGGAATGTTCTTCCACTTGTTTGTATACTCTTTTATTTCATTGAGCAGTGGTTTGTAGTTCTCCTTGAACTTTAAGGTTTTAAATTGCTGGAAAAGATTTTTGAAACTATGACATTTATTTACATATTTTTGTGTTGTTTATGTTCACCTAGTTTACTCATTCTTAACAATTATGCTTGAATTTCTCATTGAACAAAGCAGACATTGAAAGAGTTCAGAAAATATCACTTGAAAATATGTTGCTTCAGTATATTATTGTTACCAATATGTAATCAGTGAGATTTTATGAATTCTTCTTATCTGTCTAAAGACAGAATTTCTGTTTTTTTGTTTTGTTTTGTTTTGTTTTGTTTTTGGAGACAGAGTCTCACTCTGTCACCCAGGCTGGAGTGCAGTGGCACAATCTCAGCTCACTGCAACCTCTGTCTCCAGGGTTCAAGCCTCCCGAGTAGCTGAGACTATAGGCACCCGCTACCACGCCTGGCTAATTTTTGTATTTTTCATAGAGACGGGGTTTCACCATGCTGCCCGGGCTGGTCTTGAACTCCTGAGCTCAGGCAATCCACCTGCCTTGGCCTCCCAAAGTGCTAGGATTACAGGCACGAGCCTCTGTGACCAGCCTAAAGACAGGAACTCAAGAACATTTTCCTAAAGACATTTTCCACAGGAACTCAGTTGTCAATCATCTTCTCCCTTGGGAGTTCCAGCAACCAGGAAAGATCAACTTTTACTGCTGGAGAGGAGACTTCATCACACCCAGATGGACTTTGTCACAAACCATCACCCATTCTTTTTTTAAGGCCCCATTCATCTTTCCCCCAACAGCTTTCTACTTGTGGCCTAAATTTGCCCAAAGCAAAGAAGGAGGGTGTAAGGCACAGGACCAGCGAAGACACTGGAAAAGCACCTTAAACAGAGTAAAGTTTATTATATAAATTTAAACCAATGCCTTTTCCATTGTGAGAGTTTCTAGTGACTCAGTCTCTCTTCCCAGTGAATGGAGGAGATACCCTTACAAATGGAGATTTCCTATATTGTTGTAAATTTATTTTACAAGAGGGTTTCAAAATAGCCAGCTAACTGACACAAAGGTATTTCGGAAATCAAATTAGTTTAATAGGTGGTCTTACTGAGTTCAAGGTAGAGCACATTAATGACTAGAACAAAAAAAAAGCATTCTCTATGCCTGGACTAAGCATGGATATCTCAGAAAAAGAAGTAAGCCTACTTTACCTGATGGACCACCTTTTTATCTTTTATGCAGTTCTCTTTTCACCTTCAGGGAGTAAGAGTAACTTGTCAGAGACATCTGAACGAGAGCTACACCATCTTGAATGGGGGCTGGGTAAAATGAAGCTGAGAACTACTAGGCTGCATTCCCAAGAGGTTGAGTCATTCTTAGTCACAAGATGAGATAGGAGGAGGTTGACACAAGATACAGGTCATAAAGACCTTGTTGATAAAACAGGTTGCAGTAAGGTAGCTGGCTAAAACCTACCAAAACCAAGATGGCAATGAGAGTGATCTCTGGTTGTCCTCACTGCTACACTCCCACCAGCACCACGACAGTTTACAAATGTCATGGCAATGTCAGAAACTTACCCTATATGGCCTAAAAAAGGGAGGAACCCACAGCTCCAGAAATTGCCCATCCCTTTCCTGGAAAACTCATGAATAATCTACCCCTTGTTTAGCACATTTCCACGCTGCTGATAAAGACATACCCGAGACTGGGCAATTTACAAAAGAAGGAGGTTTAAGGGACTTATAGTTCCACATGGCTGGGGAAGCCTCACAATCATGGTGGAAGGCAAGGAGGAGCAAGTCACATCTTACAGATGGCAGCAGGCAAACAGAGAGCTTGTGCAGAGAAACCCCTTCTTACAAAACCATCAGATCTCGTGAGACTCACCCACCATCACAAGAACACCATGGAAAAGACCTGCTCCCATGATTCAATCTCCTCCCACCAGGTCCCTTCCACAACACACGAGAATTCAAGATGAGATTTGGGTGGGGACACAGCCAAACCATATCACACATAATTTAAAAAATCATAAAAATAGGCAACCAGCAGCCCATACTACTGCTCTGCCCATGGAGTAGCCATTCTTTATTCCTTTACTTTCTTAATAAACTTGCTTTCACTTTGCACTGTGGACTCACTCTGAATTCTTTCTTATTTGAGATCCAAGAACTCTCTCTGAGGTCCGAATCAGGACCACTTTCCAGTAACATAACTAAACCAAAAGGTTATCAGACACAACTTTCCCTATCAATGAACCATTTAAGCTTTTTATTTGCTTTTTTTGTAAAGTCTCTTCTAAAAGAGGCAAGAGAAATTTTGAAATCTTCTTAGAAGCTTCTGCATATCAATAGACATCCCTGAGTAAGCCTAATTCGGGAGGCTTCATTTTTAAATGCATTTCTTAAAATGTAGTGTTGTTCACTTGGAATGTTTACCATAATTTTAAATTATCTTTGGTATGATTTTGTCATTTTTGTAAGCATTTGTTGTTTTGGGGGTCTAATATTTATACAGTCCATGTAAAAGGTAAGTGCAGCCAGAAAGGTGGAGTACTCAGTTCTTCAGAAATTAAGAATCCCGTTTTCACAGAATCTTGGCTTTGGTTCTAAGATCACCTTGATAACTTTGCCAATAACTTTTTCCTACTTCAGTGTACAAAAAAAAAAAAAAAGAACATAAATTCCCTGTGAATTTCTGAAAGCTGAAGTTTGTCCCTCCTGCAGTAATTGTCATTTAATGACAATTTCTGTCTGACCCAGTCAGACATCTGAAGCTTCTAACTGGATTCAATCTAGTTAGTTATCGGATCTAATTTGATCATGGACCTAGTTGAGTTTCTGTCACAACTTGCAAACTCAGTCCAGGTCAAAAATTTGCTCAAAGTGAGATAGCTTAAAACACAAATCCATGGAGATTTGGAATTAGAGAGAAAACTTACCCACAATCTTCAGTGGTTGTGTGAGAGCAATGGATGCAATGGGTCCAGAAGTTAGCTCATTTGGTCACTTGAATCTCCTGGCAGTCACTGGAACCTCTACTTTGAATCCCACTTCTGATACAACCTGTTAAAAGAAAAATCTTAGACAAATCAAATTTAACAGTGTAATTGAGCAAAGAACAATTTGCAAATCAGGCAGCTCCCAGAACTGGAATAAGTTCAGAATGACTCCAGGGCCACATATTGTATGATTCCATTTATATGAAAGGGCCAATAGATGCAATGTCTGTAGAGACAGAAAATATATTGGTGTTTCTTAGGGCTGAAGTGGATGGTGAGAGGCTGCTAATGGGTATGGGATTTCTTTTTGAGGTGAGAAAATGTCCTAAAATTAGATTGTGGTAATTCTTTCATAACTCTGTGAATACTACAAACCACTGACTTTTCACTTTAGATGAGTTAATTTTATGGAATGTGAATTACACCTCAATAAAGCATTTTGTAAAAACAAAACAAAACTGTGCTATCATCTTCAGGTAAATAATTGTCTGTCCCAAAGGCCTGAAAACTCCCTGCCACAGTAAGGCCATACGGAAATGCATTCATGGCTTCCACAATTGAGTCATGGCTCCTTCAAATACTGAATTATTCCTACTACTATGTAGGGTCTCACTAAGGTAATTCCCTAGTTTCATATCTGTGAAAACACACTGTATATATCCTGCTTAGGTCAGCTCTACCACCTTCCTGAAGGTGTCCCTCAACACTGACTTCTCTGCTTAGGGAGAGGCCCACAGACATGGCAAAGCTTTTGTTGTGTGTGGAAGTCTGTCCACGTATAATTTCCCTGCCTGGTGCTGCTCCTTGCCAAGGATAACCCTGCTCCAAACCTTAACTTTCTCAGCTCAGGGAGCCGCAGTCTTTGAGATTAAAAACCTAAAGAAAGGACAGAAGGCCTCCCAGAGGGGAAAGATGTGAATCTAGCCATAGAAAGAGCTAAATTATGAGTGAGTAGAGATCAGAAAACATCCTATTTTCTGCTGCTTTGCTGTCTTAAATGCTCACGGTATTCCCCAGTGACACATATGATCTTCCAGTCATTCATTACAGTTGGAATAACACTCATATCCACTACTAGAACCAAACACAACTTCCTCTGCTTGGAGTGAATTGAAATGTCATATTGCTTCAGCAAAGCCCTGTGTCTCAATGACCTTGATAATTCAGGTGTCTTAGTAAAAATTACATGCAATGCCAAGATTTTTAAGTTCTATTAATATTATTCACTACAGGAAATCAAAGAAAGATTTAGAATTAAAGGCTAATAACCTCGTTTGTGAGGTGGAATAGAAAATATTCCAAATAACTTGTGATTCTTATTCTGAAGAAAAAAGTTCTCTTCTCTCCAGTTTTCAAACTGCAAATTAAGGTGAAAATAGAAAAGTGATATTTGACCAACTTGACATATTCTATATAAATTACACTGGGTTGTAAGTTCATTGGAAAAGACAAAGTAATATGTGATTGCAAACAAGTTACTGCAGAGACCTGTTCTACCACATTCAGTTTTCACTGCGAGATGACAATGAGATTCTTGAGAACTTGTCTGCTTTATCTGTGGTCCCTTTAATGTGTTAGCATCAGCTATATCCATCAGAAAGGGGCAGGAAGCAGAATGCTCCACTGCCATCATTCATAAAGTTAGGAAACGTACTTGAGCCTCTCTTTGTTCTGCCAAGGAATGTAAATAACGCCATTTAGAAGTATAATAAATCACGAGAAACTTTAAATCACTACCTAGCAATTATTAACCACAAATGTGGCAGATGAAGGACAAGTGCAGATCTTTGTAGCAAAGAAAATGTCTTAGCCTCCCTAAAGGGACGCATATTAACTCAAGGGGTTTTTTATTTGTTTTTTTGTTTTGTTTTTGCTTTTGCAGTGGGTCTTTCTTTTTTTCAGAGTTTTAAACTGTGCATAAATGAATGCTGAATTCCTAACTCCTGAAGTCCAGATCCTATATCCAAATGACTATTCAACAGATGCACTTAGATGTGTAATAAGCATCTCAAACTCAATGTTAAGAACTGAACTCCCCCTTTCCTCCTCAAACCTGCTTCTCCCAGTCTTCCTCAACTTAGTTATCAGCAACTCCACCCTTCTAGTTACGTAAGTCAAAAATATTTGGAGTAATCATAGATGCTTCTCTTCCTCTAAGTCCCTACATCCAATATGTTAGCAAATTCTGTATAATCTAGCTTCAAAATGTAACAGATACTAACTATTTCTCATCACTTCCATTGGTATTGATGCCATCATCATCTCTTACCTGAATTATTAGCAACAGCCTCCCAACTAGTGCTCCATTGCCTTTTATCAGTCTGTTCCCTTCCCAGCTGCTAGAGTGATTTCCTTAAAACATGGAGCAGATCAATCACATCACTCTTCTCAAGTACCTCCAGATGGTTTCCATTTTACTCAGACTGAAAACAGAGCCCATACAATGGCTTATGAGGCTTGAAACAATTTACTCTATCCCCTTTCCTCTCTGATTCCTATCATACTCCCTCTTACTCCGTTCTAAGTTTGCTGGGCCCCATGCTTTTCGTCAAAAATACCAGACCCAGAAACACTTCAGCATCTTTAAACTTGCTGTTTCTTCCCCCTGAAATGTTCTTCTCCCAGGTATACACATGGCTCCTCCCTTCATTTTCTTCAAAACTTTCACACATCACCCTCTTCTGTAAGTTAGTTTTCTGCTCTCCATTGTGCTCCTGAATTCATTAATGCTTTCCTTTGGCAGCTGTAATTTATTCATCTCACTGCTTTCACTACTTTATCATATGAATATATGACAAGTTATCTAGTCCATTGTTGCTTATCTAGGTTGTTGTCAATGTTTTGCTAGTACAAAAAAATCCTGCTATAAACATTCTTGAAAATAACTTCTTGTGCAAAATTCCTGGAGTAGAGATAGATTTGTGCATCTTTGATTTTACTGTAAAATGTGAAATTGTTTTTTAAATAGTGCTATCAATTTACACACTTACCAGTATTGTATGATTGTACTGTCTGCTCTACAACCTTTCTAATACTTTTATTATTGCCAACCTAGTAGGTTTTAAATGATCTCTAATAATTATTTTATTTCTATGTTCTGGCTCCTAATGAGATTGGGCATTTAAAAATATTATTATTGCCTGTATGCCAACAGGGAACAAACGACAAATTAAGATAATCAAAGGGACTAAATGCAAAGATGTGCACGTAGTATAGGAGAAACCAGGGATATCAGCCATAGAGCTGTTTTCACCTCCAGGCCTAAAAGGCTGAGTGGAGGGAGAAATTACTGGAAAACCCAGAACAGAGACTTGTAGAGCAGGGACTTTTATTTGAAAGAAACAGGCAGAAGGAGTAAGGAAACAAGGAGAAGAACTATCTCAACTTCATTCTCCTCCGGCCTGATCTTCTGCCAAAACATCAATGGGAATCGCCATTGGCCAAACCCAACTGGAAGTCAGAGGGTATTGGAACCCTCCTGATGTATTCCACAGAGGCTAGGATCCTGGTGCAGAATTCAGGATAAAGTAGGTGATATTGTTTAGTTGTGTCCCCACCTAAATCTCATCTTGAACTGTAGTTCCCATAGTCTCCACATGTCATTGGAGGGACCCAGTGGGAGATAATTAAATCATGGGAATGGTTACCCCCATGCTGCTGTTCTCTTGATAGTGGGTAAATTCTCACAAGATCTAATGGTTTTATAAGGGGCTCTTCCCCCTTTTGCTCACTTCTCTTTCCCGCCATCATGTCAAGAAGGACATGTTTGCTCCCCTTCTGCCATGGCTGTAAGTTTCCTGAGGCCTCCCAAGCCATGCAGAACTATGAGTCAATTAAACCTCTTTCCTTTATAAATTACCCAGTCTCAGGTAGGTATATAGAGGCAATAATAATAATAATAATAATAAACTTAAAAAACAAAACAACAGATAAATGCATGAGCAATTTGGCTTTTCTATGAGGTACCTAGTCAACACTTTTGACCATTTTAATATTAGCTTATTTATATTTATAGGAATTCTTTATGTGAACAATTATTCCTATAACAAATAAGGTCAATTTTCTTTCTAATCCTAATGATTTTTCCTTTTTCTTGCCTTAATATGCTGAATAGAGGCTCCAGTACCAAAACAGTTGTAAGTTGTCATTACCTTTAAAAATATGTTTTCAATGAATTCTCCATTGTGTACTATAGTTTTTTAAAAATTTCCAATGAATAGTAATGTTCAGCAAATACTTTTTCTCCTTTACTAGATTAGGGGTCCACAAACTACTACCCCACAAGCCAAATCCAGCCCCACTATATATTTTTGTAAATAAAATTGTATTGGAAAATAGACTCATTTATTGAGTATATGGCTGCTTTCGTCCTAAAATGGCAGAAGTTTGTATTTCCAAGAGTGTATAGCCCCAAAAGCAGAAAATATTTACTACCTAGTTTAGCTCTTTGCAGAAAACTTTTGCCAAGGAGATAATTGTGTAATTTTCCTTTGTTAATGTGTTCATATAGTTTTACTAGTTATTCTCAGTTTACCCACCTCAAATTAATTCTCTGTCCTTTTCTGCTCTGTTCCCTAGGAGGCTGATTTTTTTTGGCTGCCTGTGTTTCCAAGCCCCCTTGCTCTGGCTTCCCATGATCGCTGACTAATGAGGCAATAGTAGAAGATGGGAGGGTGGTATGCCATTGGTCATGGGTTTGACAGTAATTTTTAATTTTCACAGTTACAACTTGTTATTGTTTTGGGATGGTTAGACTCTCTGCCATAACTCTATCTCTCACTTGGTATTTCCTCCTTCAGGTGTAGAGGTTTCTGGCTATTGCTAGTTACCATCCTTGGTTTGTTCCTTTTAAACAGTTCCTTAAATTCTCTTCAGTTATAACCATTTGTGTACTTCATCTCTCTCTTGCCAGGTCTCTTTAAAAATGTAGTCATTAATTGTATATATCTTTTCTAACATTAAATCAATCTGACATTTTGGGAATCGGCTCAATTTGGTTATAATGCATATTGTTCTGTTTGCATCTTTGTATTTGTGTTCCCACGAGAAAAACCGGTTATTTTCCTTCCTCATTCTGTCATTTCCATATTTTGATATCAAGTTTACACCACCCTCATAACATGAATTAAGAAATGTTTCATTTCTACACTATGAATAATTTGCATAAAGTTAAAATTACATACTTCTTAAATCTTGTTATAAATGTTTGGTAAAATCATCTGACATTATTTCTTCTTAAACCTCTTTGGTAAGTGAAATTTTTCTAAAATTCATCAATTTTATTAAGCTTTATTAGAATAAAGTTGTAATATCCTCTATAAGTATCTGCATCATGTATGGTTATAACACTTTTTGCATCACAATATTGCTTATTTATAAATTCTGTAGGATTGTCTCTTTATTTTTATTTTTATTAGTTTTGTGAGTTTTGTGTCAATTCATTTGTGTCTTTAAAAACCAAATTTTGGCTCTAGTTCACCTCATCATTGTATGTTTCTTTTCTCTTCTTTTTTTTTTCTCTTGTTCTTTTTCTTTTTTTATTTAGACGGAGTCTCACTCTGTCACCTAGGCTGGAGTGCAGTGGTGTGATCTCGGCTCACTGCAACCTCTGCCTCCCAGGTTCAAACAATTCTTCTGCCTCAGCCTGTCTGAGTAACCGGGACTACAGGTACATTCCACAACGCCCAGCTAATTTTTTGTATTTTTAGTAGAGATGGGATTTCGCCATGTCGGTCAGGCTGGTCTTGAACTCCTGACCTCAGGTGATCCGCCTGCCTCAGCCTCCCACAGTGCTGGGATTGCAAGTGTGAGCCACCGTGCCTGGCGTGTATGTTTATTTTCTATTTTATTGATTTCTATTATCTTTGTGATTTCAAATCTTTCTTTTGGCTTATTCACTTGTTCTTTTTGTACCATATTAAATTGGATGCTTTGCTCATTACTTCTTGACCTTTATTTTTAACCAATATAAGCACAAAATACATAAATTTTTCTCTGAGCAGTTTTAGTTGCATCTTACAAAAATTTTTAAGTAGTTTTATTGAGATATAATTCACATGCCACCCGATTCATCCACTCACAATTCAATGGTTTGGGGTACTTATTAATTTTTTTAAATTGTGGTAAAAATATACATACCATAAAATTTACCATTTTGACCATTTAAAGTATATAATTCTGTGACATAATTGCATTCACAATATTATGCAAACATCACCAGTATCTAGTTCCAAAACTTTTTCATTACTTCAAAGAGAAACTTTGTAATCTTTAAGCATTAAAGATTAACTCCCCACTTCCCTTTCCCTCTGCCCCTGATTACTGCTAATCTACTTTTGTCTGTAAAAATTTGCCTATTATAGATATTTTATATAAGTGGAATCATATAATATCTTTTTATTTATTATTCACTTAGCATAATATCTCCAAGGCTCATCCATGTTGTATCATGTATCACAACTTCATTCCTTTCTATGGTTGCATAATCTTTCATTGTATGTATATGCTACATTTTGTTAATCCATTGGTCTATTGATGGATCCTTGAATTGTTTCCACCTTTTGGCTATTGTGAATAATGATGCAATAAATATTGGCATAAAAATATCTGTTTGAGTCCCTACTTTCAATTCCTTTGGATACATATCTAGGAGCGGAACTACAGGATCATATGGTAATTGTTTAACTTTTTGAGGAACTGGCAAAGTGTTTTCCATAGCTGTCACACCACTTTAAATTCCTATCAGTCATGAGAGTTTCCAATTTCTCCATATCCTGTAACAGCCCGATGGGTTCATCTTGCCCACTGCCTAGAAAAGCCAGTGTACTGAGGACAGTAGGTATTGGAGCAAAGAAAGAATTTAATTATCGTAGGGCCAACCAAATGGAAGAATATGAGATAATTCTCAAATCTGCCCCTGCTGAGAATTCAGAGGCTAGAGGGCTAAGGTTTTTTTGTTTTTATTTTTTTGGTTTTTTTTTTTTGAGGTGAAGTCTCGCTCTGTTGCCCAAGCTGGTGTGCAGTGGCATGATCTTGACTCACTGCAACCTCCGCCTCCCAGATTCAAGCAATTCTTCTGCCTCAGCCTCCTGAGTAGCTGGGACTACAGGTGGATGCCACCACGCCCAGCTAATTTTTGTATTTTTAGTAGAGATGGGGTTTCACAATATTGGCCAGGCTGGTCTTGAACTCCTGACCTCATGATCTGCCCGCCTCGGCCTCCCAATGTGCTGAGATTACAGGGGTGAGCCACCGTGCCTAGCGGAGGCTAGGGTTTTTGAGGGTGCTTTGACAGCTAGGGGGCTGAGGAACTCAGATAATTGGTTGGGTGGGGAAGAAATCACAGGGTTATTGAGACAGGGGTGTCTTTGTGCAGCTGAGTCAGTTCTCAGGAGAGAGTCTCAGGACTAGGTGGTGTCTCTTGGTCTGCCAAAATGCTAAATCTGAAGAATACCTCAAAGACCAGTTAATTAAGTTTCACAATAGTGATGTTATCTATGTGAGTAGTTGGGGAAGTTACAAATCTTGCAACCTCTGGTTAAGTGACTCTGGGGCAGTAAGCAACTTATAGCAAAGCAAGCTAAGCAATGGCAGGTCATTGTTTATGCTTATTCTTTAGCAAAGTTCAAGCTCCTATCATAATCCTAACCTTGCCTCGTGAATGCAGCTTCAATCTCTGAACAAGGAAGGGAGTCATTTTTCCTTGCCTCAAAGTGTAACTACCAAACTAATTCCACTCATGGTTATCTTGGCCTCTGTGCTAGAATAAGCAAAAACCAATTTAACCTGTGAGGATAGAAGCAAAACAGAGTCACGCAGTTTTCTCTCATCACTTACAATTCTATAAAGGTGGTTTCAGTCCTAGGCAATACTTGTCATATTTCTTTTTTTTTTTTTTTTTGTAGGATATGATAGCCATTCTAGTAGGTGTGAAGTGGTATCTCATAGTGGTTTTGACTTGCATTTCCCTGATGACTAATCATGTTGAACATCTTTTCATGTGATTATCGACCATTTGTACATCTTTTTTGGGGGGAATATCTAATAAAGGGCTTGAGTTATTTTTTGTGTATTGAGTCATAGTTCTTTATATATTCAGGATATTATACCTTTTTCACATTATATATTTTTAAAAAGCATTACCCCTTTTGTAACTACCTCAAGTAAAATCAGGGATTTTCATTTGTTTTTTGTTTGAGACAGG
Source organism: Gorilla gorilla gorilla (assembly GCF_029281585.2). NCBI lineage: Eukaryota > Metazoa > Chordata > Mammalia > Primates > Hominidae > Gorilla > Gorilla gorilla. The sequence goes on from NC_073228.2 coordinate 106,875,775, forward strand.
GTCTCACTCTGTTGCCCAAGCTGGAATGCAGTGGCACGATCACAGCTCACTGCAGCCTCAGCCTCCTGGACTCAGGTGATTCTCTCGTCTCAGCCTCTGGGTAGCTGTGATCACAGTCTCATGCCACCATGCCCAGGTAATTTTTTGTCTTTTTCGTAGAGATAGGGTTTCGCCACATTGCTTAGGCTGGTCTCGAATTCCTGGGCTCAGGTAATCTGCCTGTCTTGGCCTCTCAAAGTGCCAGGATTACAGGAATGAGCCACTGTGCCGGCCAAAATTTGTGATTTTTAACGTATTTGTGATCAGTACAGATTAACGGAAGACTGACTCTTAAGTTCTATTCTTAAAGCCTAGGCAGATTTGCCACTGATTTGCTTCAAGCTGTGAGCAAGTCACATAAACCATCCCTATGATTATTTTATTACTGTTTATTCATCACATAAAATTGAAAAATTAATAATATATGTATATATTTATAAGGATGAAATTCTAAATGGACATATAAAAAATGCAGGATAAAATACTGCCCAAAAACCCAGAGGGTGTAAGTTATATATTACTGTGCAATCAGAAAACATGATTTTGGAGGAAGGGAACCATTCCATTTAGTATTTTTCCCTCCACCACTATATGAAAGTGTTACTGAAGAAGTGAAGAGAATCCAGACTCCCTACTCTTTAGCCTTTTCCGCATTCTCCATTTCAACACCTGGGGCCTCTTCTTTCAGAACTAATAGAAGCTTAGAGGGGATGTAGGGGAGAAGTTGACATGTGATCTCCTCCAGCTACTAACCACGCCAAATAATTTGCTCTCCTCTGTCTGCTTCTGACAAATCCCTTCAAAGTTTAGACAATGAGGTGCTCAGGTAAGGGAAATCCCTTGGGCCTAATATTCTTTAACTAACAAACAAAATGTGCTTGGGGAAACAAAGGAAGAAGCATTAATAGGGGTAGCAAGTAAGGGAAGGGGTGAGGAGGACACCGACAGATTAGAAGTAGAAGAATCATCTGGCCCGGTCCTCAAGCTCTGGTTAAGCTACCAATTTAAATACTTATTAATTTAATGGCACTTAACTGATCTTTCCCTGCTTAATATTAACAATGCATAAAGCTAACATTTCTCCCTCAATAATAAATGCATTTGTATAAAACAAAAGTTTGAAACTACTTTTTTTAATGCACATTTTGTTTTTTATTAATTATAATGATTAGAAACTCCAAAACTGGAAGTGACTCAGTCACTTTTAGACATTTGAGCAAAATATTCTGTTACAGCTTTCTGAACAGTCAAAAATCAGCAGAATGGAATACTTATGCTTTTTATGGCTTAAGATAAGGATCCCAATAAACGTCTGTGCAAAAGTCTACAAGTAAAATTTTCAGATTAGATGTAGGTGAAGAAATGTATTCCTAAGAATTACTGGTCACTTTTTCATTATTCTACTAGAATATAAGTTCTAGGAGGGCAGAAATTTTTATTTGTAATTGATATAATCTCATTGCCAGTATCTGGAACATAGTAGGCATTTAATGTGTATCTTCTTTGAATGTATAAATGAATTGCATAGTTTAAAAATGTAATATGTTTTCTTTTATAAATCTTAGTGAGTTACTCTTTTTAATGGTAATATAATAAGATTTTATACTTGAAATGGTAATCATATTTTAAAATAACTTTTTAAACAAGGAAATTATTCTCATTCAAATAGAATCTTCATTTATTATAGTTCAGCATCTCCATTTCCTTCTATATAATGCTTTGAACAGTACCACAAGGTGTCATACAAAACCTCATAAAGACATTTCTAGATTTTTTTGGTCAAAATTTTGTTACATACTTACAGAAAAATTCCCTTAAATCCAGGCAAGAGGGATCCCATTCTGGACCCTTTTCTTGAAAACTAGGCTGTATCCTCCTGTAGCTCATGCCACTCCCTGCTGGGTAAGATCTCAGGGCCCTGAGATATACTCTTCTTCACCTGGAGAACCTCTTTCAGCTCCTTCCTGGTCTGTCTACAGAGGGTGGATGAACAATTGAGAAAGCTTATTCTAAAAGGCCTGGGCTGGTCAAGAGGCACCTCTACAGAAGCTGGGGTCACTTATCCTGGGGAAGGAACAGGATTGAGACAGAGACCAGTTCTCCCTAAGTTGCCATTCACTAGTGTGGGGCTCTAAGGAGTCCAAGAATCCTAGGAACCTTAGGTATATTTGCTGAGGTAGGAAAAGTTTCTTAGCTTGATTTAAACCTCCTAAATATTCAGGTATACAGTATGTGAACCTCCATTTTTACTCTTGACAGGGCACTGCAAACATAAACATTAGAGATAAAGACTGTATGTATAAAAATCTCAGCTGGGCACAGTGGCTCACATCTGTAATCCCAGCACTTTGGGAGGCCAAGGCAGGTGGATCACCTGAGGTCAGGAGTCGGAGACCAGCCAGGCCAACATGGCGAAACCCTGTCTCTACTAAAAATACAAAAAAATTAGCTAGGCATGGTGGCAGGCGCCTGTAATCCCAGCAGAGGCAAAAGAATCGCTTGAACCCAGAGGCAGAGGTTGCAGTGAGCCGAGAACACGCCATTGCACTCCAGCCTGGGTGACAAGAGTGAAACTCCATCTCAAAAAACAAAAAACGAGAACAACAACAACAACAACAACAAATCTCTGAGTGTTTTCTCTGCATATTTGTTAATGTAAAAGTTGTATTTGGAATCTCTGCATTAGAATTCTGAAATTTCAGTAATAAAATCAGCAATTTCTTTGAATGGCATATATTGGCTATTTATCAGGGAATAAAAGTAAAACGAACTTTGATAATAAATTGCCTATAACAGAATTTGCAAAAAAAAAAAAGAAAAAGAAAAAAGAAAATGAAAAAGATGAGTGTGACAGCTGTTAAAGCTATCAACTAATATTCTGCTTCTCCTTCCAGGAATATGGTAGGGCTGCACTTACCTGTCTTTGGTATTAGGGTGGCTGTATGGCTAGTTAATTTTTTCCAATCTGTGGTTTAGACTCTAACAGCTTTATAAGCCATAATTCATCTACCATAAAGCTCACTTTTAAAAAGTTCATAAAAATATTCAGGAGTGACATAAATAAATATCATCAATGGTCTGGATGTAATGCTGTTAGGATAAATAGTAATTGAGATAACCATAAAGTTGTTTCTATGGCTGTTTTATTATTTCTCATATAAATTGCTGTTGAATCTAGAATTAATTTATTTCATAACTTCTCTTTCTGTATTTCCCAGCTTTGAGGTAAAACTGATTAATAAAAATTATAAATATTCAGAATGTACACTGTGATATTTTAATGTATGTATACATTGTGAAGTAATTATAATCAGGCTAATTAACATATCCATCACCTCACATAATTAACTTTTGTGTGGGTTGTGTGGTGGGAACACGTAAGATCTACTTTCTTATCAAATTTCAAATGTACAATAAAGCATTATTAACTATGGCCACCATGCTGTATATTAGCTCTCTAGAATTTATTCATCCTGACAGAAACTTTGTATTCTTTGACTAATACCTCCCCATTCCTCTCACTCCCAACCCCTGGCAACCACCATTCTACTCTCTGCTTCTGAGTTCAACATTTTTAGATTTTACATATAAGGCTGAAAAAAATATTCCTTTGTATGCATACATATCACATTTTCTTTATCCATACCTCCATTAGTGGACATTTAGGTTGATCCATATCATGGCTATTGTGAATAATGATGCAATGACCATGGAAGTGTAGATATCCCTTCAACATACCTATTTCAGTACCTTTGAAGGAAATTCTGGGTCATATGTTAGTTTTTTAATTTTTTGAGGAGCCTCCATAGTGTATTTTATAACGACTATACCATTGCGCCCTGCCACCAAAAATGTACACGGGTTCCCTTGTCTTTAAATCCTCACCAGAGATTGCTATCTTTTTGATAATAGCCATTCTAACAGGTGTAAAACTATATGTCATTTTGGTTTTAAACTGTATTTTTCTGATGATTAACAATGTTGAACATTTTTTCATGCATCTGTTGGCCATTTCTATGTCTTGTCTGAAAAAATGTATATTCAAGCCCTTTGCCCATTTTTAAATCTGGTTATTAGTTTTCTTGCCATTGAACAAAGTTCCTTAGAAATTTTGGATATTAACCCCTTAACAGATGCAGGATTTGCAAATATTTTCACCCATTCCATATTGTTTTCATTGCTGTGCAGAAGCTTTTAGTTTGATGCAATCTTTGTCTATTTTTGCTCTCGATGCCTGTGTTCATTTTGAGATAATGTACAAAAATAATTATCAAGACTATTGTTAAGAAGTATTTCCCCTGTTTTCTTCTAATTGTTTCACAGTTTCAGGCCCTAGATTTAAGGCTTTAATCCATTTTGAGCTGATTTCTGTATATGGTGTGAGGTATAGGTTCAATTTCATTCTTTTGGATGTGGATATCCAGTTTTAATAGCACCATTTATGGAAGAAAGTGTGTTTTTCCCATTGTGTGTCCTTGCAAACTTTGTCAAAGATATACCATAAATGCATAGATTTCTTGGCTTTCTATTCTGTTCCATTGATCTGTATGTTTCTTTTTATGCCAGTATTTTGAAGTCAAGTAGTATAATGTCTCCAGCTTTGTTCTTTTATTTTTTAATTTAATTTTTTTTTTTTACTTTAAGTTCTGGGATACATGTGCACAATGTGCAGGTCTGTCACATAGGTATACATCTGCCATGATGGTTTGCTGCACCTATCAACCCGTCACCTATGTTTTAAGCCCCATATGCATCAGCTATTTGTCCTGATGCTCTCCCTTCCCTCACCAGCCACCCTTCTGACAGGCCCTGGTGTGCGTTTTTCTCCTCCTTGTGTCCATGTGTTCTCAGTGTTCAACTCCCACTTATGAGTGAGAACATGCAGTGTTTGGTTTTCTGTTCCTGTGTTAGTTTGCTGAGTATGATGGCTTCCAGCTTCATTCATGTCCCTGCAAAGGACATCATCTCATTCCTTTTTATGACTGCATAGTATTTTAGATTTTACATATAAGGCTGACAAAATATTCCTTTGTATGCATACATATCACAGAACCAGAAATACCATTTGACCTAGCAATCCCATTACTGGGTATATACCCAAAGGAATATAAATCATTCTATTATAAAGATACATGCACACATATCGCAGCACTATTCAAAATAGCAAAGACATGGAACCAACCCAGATGCCCATCAGTGACAGACTGGATAAATAAAATGTGGTATATATACACCACATGTTATCTCATTGTGGTTTTGATTTGCATTTCTCTAACAACCAGTGATGTTAAGCTTTTTTCACGTCTGTTGGCCACATCAATGTCTTCTTTTGAGAAGCATCTGTTCATATCCTTTGCCCACTTTTTGATGGGTTGTTTGTCTTTTTCTTGTAAATTTCTTTGAGTTCCTTGTAAATTTTCGATATTAGACCTTTGTTGGATGGGAAGATTGCAAAAATTTTCACCCATTCTGTAGGCTGCCTGTTTACTCTGATGATAGTTTCTTTTGCTGTGCAGAGGCTCTTTAGATTAATTAGATCCCATTTGTCAATTTTAGTTTTTGTTGTAACTGCTTTTGGCAATTTCATCGTAAAATCTTAGCCCATGCCTATGTCCTGAATGGTATTGCCTAGGTTTTCTTCTAGGGTTTTTACTGTTTTGTGTTTCACATTTAAGTCTTAGATCCATCCTGAGTTAATTTTTGTATAAGGTGTAAGGAAGGGGTCCAGTTTCAGTTTTCTGCATATGGCCAGCCAGTTTTCTCAGCACCATTTACTAAATAGGGACTCTTTTCCCCACTGCTTGTTTTTGTCTGGTTTGTTGAAAATCAGATCATTGTAGATGTGTGGCCTTATTTCTGAGGTCTCTATTCTGTTCCGTTGGCCTACATGTCTGTGTTGGTACCAGTACCATGCTGTTTTGGTTACTGTAGCCTTTTAGTGTAGTTAGAAGTCAGGTAGTGTGATGCCTCCAGCTTTGTTCTTTTTGCTTAGGATTGTCTTGGCTATATGGGCTCTTTTTTGGTTCCATATAAATCTGAAAATAGTTTTTTTTTTTCTAATTTTGTGAAGAATGTCAATGGTAGTTTGATGGGAATAGCACTGAATCTGTAAATTACTTTGGGCAGTATGGCCATTTTCACGATATTGATTCTTCCTGTCCATGAGGATGAAATGTTTTTCCATTTGTTTGTGTCCTCTCTTTTTGCTTGAGCAGTGGTTTGTAGTTCTCCTTGCAAAGGTCCTTCATGTCTGATATGGTTTGGCTCTGTGTCTCCAGCCAAATCTCATCTTGTAGCTCCCATAATTCACACATGCTGTGGGAGGGACCTGGTGGGAGATGATTGAATGATGGCTGTGAGTCTCTCCCATGCTGTTCTTGTGGTACTGAATGGGTCTCACAGGATCTGATGCATTTTAAAATGGGAGTTGCCCTGCACAAGCTCTCTTTTTGCCTGCTGCCATCCATGTAAGATGTGACTTGCTCCTCCTTGCCTTCCACCAAGATTGGGAGGCCTCCCCAGCCACGTGGAACTGTAAGTCCAGTAAACCTCTTTGTTTTGTAAATTGCCCAGTCTGGAGTATGTCTTTATCAGCAGCGTGAAAACAGACTAATGAAGTAAATTGGTACTAGTAGAGTGAGGCATTGCTGAAAAGATACCTGAAAATATGGAAGCAACATTGGAACTGGGTAACAGGCAGAGGTTGGAACAGTCTGGAGGGCTCAGAAGAAGACAGGAAAATGTGGGAAAGTTTGGAACTTCCTAGAGACTTCTGAATGGCTTTGACAAAAATGCTGATAGTGATATGAACAATAAGGTCCAGGCTGAGGCGGTCTCAGATGGAGATAAGGAACTTGTTGGGAACTGGAGCAAAGGTAACTCTTGTAATGTTTCGTCAAAGAGACTGGTGGCATTTTGCCCCTGCCCAGGAGATTTGTGGAACTTGGAACTGGAGGCAGATGATTTAGGATCTGGCAGAAGAAATTTCTAAGCTGCAAAACATTCAAGAGTTGACTTGGGTGCTGTTAAAAGGATTCAGTTTTGAAAGTGAAACACAGCATAAAAGTTTGGAAAATTTGCAGCCAGACAATGCAATAGAAAAGAAAATCCCATTTTCTGAGGCAAAATTCAAGCTGGCTGCAGAAATCTGCATAAGTAATGAGAAGCTGAATGTTAATTCCGAAGACAATAGGGAAAATGTCTTCAGGGCATTTCAGAGGTCTTCACAGCAGCCCCTCCCATCACAGGCCCAGAGGCCTAGGGGGAAAAGATGGTTTTGTGGGCCAGGTCCAGGAACCCCAGGCTGCTCTGTGCAGCCTAGGGACTTGGTACACTGTGTTCTAGCTGCTCCAGCCATGGAAGAAAGGGGCCAGGGTACAGCTCAGGCTGTTGCTTCAGGTTGGAAGCCCCAATTCTTATCAGCTTCTACATGGTATTGAATCTGTAAGTGCACAGATGTCAAGAATTGAGGTTTGGGAACCTCCGCCTAGATTTCAGAAGATTTATGAAAATGCCTGGATGCCCAGGAAGAAGTTTGCTGCAGGGGTGGGGCCCGCATGGAGAACCTCTGCTACGGCAGTGCAGAAGGGAAATGTGGGGTCAGAGATGCCGTGCAGAGTCCTTACTGGGGGAGTGCCTAGTGGAGCAGTGAGAAGAGGGCCACCATCCTACAGACCCCAGACTGGTAGATCCATGGAGAGCTTGCACCGTGTGCCTGAAAAAGCCAAAGACATTCAATGCCAGCCTGTGAAAGCAACTGGGAGAGAGGCTATACCCTGCAAAGCCACAGGGGTGGAGGTGCCCAAGAATATGGGAACCTATCTATTGCATCAGTGTGACTTGGATGTGAGAAATGGAGTCAAGAGATCATTTTGGAGCTTTAACTGCCCTGCTGGATATTGGACTTGCATGAGGCCTGTAGTCCCTTTGTTTTGGCCAATTTCTCCCATTTGGAGAGGCTGTATTTATCCAATGCCTCTACCCCCATTGTATCTAGCAAGTAACTAACTTGCTTTTCATATTACAGGCTCATAGGCAGAGGGACTTGCCTTGTCTCAGATGAAACTTTGGACTGTGGACATTTCGGTTAATGTCAAAATGAGCTGAGACTTTGGGTGACTGTTGGGAAGACATGATTGGTTTTGAAATGTGGAGATATGAGATATGAGAGGGAATAATATGGTCTGGTTCTGTGTCCCCACCCAAATGTCATCTTGTATCTCCCGTAATTCCCACGTGTTGTGGGAGGGACACAGTGGGAGATGATTGAATTATGGGGCGGGTCTCTCCCATGCTGTTCTCATAATAGTGAATGGGTCTCACGAGATCAGATGGTTTTAGAAATGGGAGATGTCCTGCATAAGCTCTCCTTTTGTCTGCTGCCATCCATGTAAGATGTGACTTGCTCCTCCTTGCCATCCGCCATGATTGTGAAACCTCCCCAGCCACATGAAACTGTTAAGTCCAATGAACCTCTTTCTTTTGTAAATTGCCCAGTCTTGGGTATGTCTTTACCAGCAGTGTGAAAAGACTAATACAACAACCCTTGTTAGCTGTATTCCTAGATATTTTATTCTTTTTGTAGCAATTGTGAATGGGAGTTCACTCATGATATGGCTCTCTGCTTGTGTATTGTTAATGTATAGAAATGCTTGTGAATTTTGCACACTGATTTTGTATCTGACACTTTGCTGAAATTGCTTATCAGCTGAAATGAGGGGGTTTTCTACATATAGGATCATCTTGTCTGCAAACGGAGACAATTTGACTTTCTCTCTTCCTATTTGAATACCGTTTCTGTCTTTCTCTTGTTTGACTGCTCTGGTCAGAAGTTCCAAAACTATGTTGAATAGGAGTGATAAGAGGGCATCCTTGTCTTGTGCTGGTCTTCAAAGCCCTGTGCCAGTCTTCAAAGGGAATCTTCTGCTTTTGCCTGTTCAGTATGATATTGGCTGTGGGTTTGTCATAAATAGCTCTTATTATTTTGAGATATGTTCCATCAATACCTGATTTATAGAGTTTTTAACATGAAGAGATGTTGAATTTTATCAAAGGCCTTTTCTGCATCTATTGAGATAATCTTGTGGTTTTTGTCATTGGTTCTGTTTATGTGATGGGTTACATTTACTGATGTGCATATGTTGAACTGGCCTTGCATTCCAAGGATAAAACCAACTTGATCATGGTGGATAACCTTTTGATGTGCTGCTGGATAGTTTGCCAGTATATTATTGAGGATTTTCACATGGATGTTCATCAGGGATATTGGCCTGAAGTTTTCTTTTTTGTAGTGTCTCTGCCAGGTTTTGGTATGAGGATGATGCTGGCCTCATAAAATGAGTTAGGAAGGAGTCCCTCCTTTTCAATTGTTTGGAATAGTTTCATAAGCAACGGTACCAGCTCCTCTTTGTATCTCTGGTAGAATTTGGTTGTAAATCTGTCTGGTCCTGGGCTTTGTTTGGTTGGTAAGCTATTTATTACTGCCTCAATTTTGGAACTTGGTATTTGCCGATTCAGGGATTTGACTTCTTCCTGGTTTAGTCTTGGGAGGGTGTATGTATCCAGGAATTTATCCATTTCTTCTAGATTTTCTAGTTTATTTGCCCAGGAGTGTTCATAGTATATTTTATGGTAGTCTGTATTTCTGTGGGGTCAGTGATGATATCCCCTTTATCATTTTTTATTGTGTCTGTTTGATTCTTCTTTCTTTTCTTCTTTACTATCTAGCTAGTGTTCCATTTTGTTAATTTTTCCAAAAAAATAAACCACTCCTGGATTCATTTATTTTTTTGAAGAGTTGTTTCCCTATCTCCTCCTGTTCCATTCTGATCTTAGTTATTTCTAGTCTTCTGTTAGCTCTGGACTTGTTTTCTCTTCCTTCTCTAGGTCTTTTGTGATGTTATGGTGTTGACCTGAGATCTTTCTAGCTTTCTGATGTGGGCATTTAGTGCTATACATTTCCCTCTTAATACTGCTTTAGCTACAGCTCAGTGATTCTAGTACATTGTCTCTTTGTTCTCATTGGTTTCAAAGAACTTCTTGATGTCTGCCTTAATTTCATTATTTACCCAGGAGTCATTCAGGAGCAGGTTGTCCAATTTCCATGTAGTTTTGTGGTTTTCAGTGAGTTTCTTAATCCTGAGTTCCAATTTGATTGCATTGTGGTCTGAGAGACTGTTATTATTTCAGTTCTTTTGCATTTGCTGAGGAGTGTTTTACTTCCAAATATATGGTCGATTTTATAATAAGTGCCATGTGGCACTGAGAAGAATGTATATTTTGTTGTTTGGAGGTGGAGAGTTCTGTAGATATATATTAGGTCCACTTGATCCAGAGCTAAGTACAAGTCCTGAATATCCTTGTTAATTTTCTCTCTCATTGGTCTAATATTGACAGTGTGGTGTTAATATCTCACACTATTATTGCGTGGAAGTCTGAATCTCTTTGTAGGTCTCTAAGAACTTATTTTATGAATCTGGGTGTTCCTGTATTGGGTGCATATATATATCTTCTTGTTGAATTGATCCCTTTACCATTATGTTAATGCTCTTCTTCGTCTTTTTTTTTAATCTTTGTTGGTTTAAAGTCTGTTTTGTCAGAGACTAGGATTGCAACCCCTGCTATTTTGCTTTCCATATGCTTGGTAAATTTTCCTCCGTCCCTTTATTTTGAGACTATGTGTGTCTTTGCATGTGAGATGGATCTCTTGAATGCAGCACACTGATGAGTCTTGACTCTATCCAATTTGCCAGTCTGTGTCTTTTAATTGGGGCATTTAGTCCATTTACATTTAAGGTTAATATTGTTATGTGTGAATTTGATTCTGTCATCATGAGGCTAGCTGGTTATTTTACACACTAGTTGATGCAGCTTCTTCATCGTGTCATTGGTCTTTATATTTTGTGTGTTTTTGCAGTGGCTTGTACTGGTTTTTCCTTTCCATATTTAGGGCTTCCTTCAGGAGCTCTTGCAAGGCAGGTCTGGTGGTGATGAATTCCCTCAGCATTTGCTTCTCTGAAAAGGATTTTATTTCTACTTTGCTTATGATGCTTAGTTTAGCCAGATATGAAATTCTGGGCTGAAAATTCTTTTAAGAATGTTGAATATTGGTTCCCACTCTCTTCTGGCTTGTTGAATTTCTGCTAAGAGATCTGCCTTCTATTAGTCTGATGAGCTTCCCTTTGTAGGTGACCTCACCTTTCTCTCTGGCTGCCATAACATTTTTCCTTCATTTCGACCTTGGAGAATCTGATGATTACGTGTCTTGGGGTTGATCTTCTCATGGAATATCTTAGTGTGGTTCTCTGTATTTCCTAAATTTGAATGTTGGCCTGTCTTGCTAGTTTGGGGAAGTTCTCCTGGATAAAATCCTTAAGTGTGTTATCCAACTTGGTTCCCCTCTCCCCATCTCTTTCAGGTACTCCAATCAGTCATAAGTTCAGTCTTTTTACATAGTCCCATATTTCTCAGAGGTTGTGTTCGTTCCTTTTCATTCTTTTCCTCTAATCTTGGCTGTCTGCCTTATTTCAGCAAGATAGTCTTCAATCTCTAATATTCTTTCTTCTACTTGATCAACTTGGATATTGATATTGTGTATGCTTCACAAAGTTCTCATGCTGTATTTTTCAGCTCCATCAGGTCATTTATGTTCCTCTCTAAACTGGTTATTCTAGTTAGCATCTCCTGTAGCCTTTCATCAAGGTTCTTCGCTTCTTTGCATTGGGTTAGAACATGAGCCTTTACCTCAGCAAAGTTTGTTCTTGCCCACCTTCTGAAGTCTACTTCTGTCAATTCATCCATCTCATTCTCCATCCAGTACTGCACCCTTGTTGGGGAGGTGTTGCAATTATTTGGAAAATAGGCACTCTGGTCTTTTGGGTTTTCAGTGTTTTTTTCATTGATCCTTTCTCATCTTCATGAATTTGCCTAGTTTCTATCTTTGAGGCTGCTGACCCTTGGATGAGGTTTTTGTGGGGACATTTTTAGTTGATGCTGTTGTTGCTTTTTTTTTTTTTTTTCTCCAATAGTCAGGTCCCTTTTCTGTAGGCCTGCTGCAGTTTGCTGGTGGCTCACTTCAGGCCTTAGTCATCTGTTTTGCTTCCATGCCTGGAGATGTCACTCAAGGAGGCTGGAGAACAGCAAAGATGGGTGCCCGCTCCTTCTTCTGGGATCTCAGACCTTGAGGGTCACTTACCTGATGCCAGTAGGAATGCTCCTTTATAGGGTGTCTGACAACCCCTGTTGGGGTGGTCTCACCCAGTTGGGTGGCACAGGAAGCAGGATCCATTTAACAAAGCAATTTGGCTGTCCTTAGTGGATGGTGTGTGCTGTGCTGAGGGAATACCCACTCGTCTGGACTGCCTGGATTCCTCAAAGCTAGCAGGAGGAAAGACTAAGTCTGTTGGTCCACGGAGATTATGGTCACCCCTTCCACTAGGGGCTTAGGCCCACGGAGGTCAGAGTTCTGTCTGTGAGCCCTGGGCTGGAGTTGTTGGAGTTCCTGCAGGCAGGTCCTGCCCAAGGAGGAGGGATGTATCAGGGTCTGGCCTGAAGAGGCAATCTGGCCGTGGTCTGCCACAACTGGTGTGCTGAGCTGTGGGGATACCTCTTGGGTCCAGCCATCCAGTCTCCCTGGATCCAGCAGGGTAAAAGTGCAGTCCAGAGCTATAGTGATAGCTGCTGCCCTTCCCCCTAAAGAGCTTAGTGTGTTAGGTAGTTAGCAGCTGCAGTGTTGGCTGCCATCCCTCCCCCAAGGAGCTCAGATGGCTTAGACCACAGGCAGCCACAGAAGTGGCAATAGCTGTCCCTCCCCTCAGGAACTCAGCAGGCACAGGCAGATTCTAGCTGAGTGGTTTTTGAGAATCTGCATGGCTCTGTGGTTGGAACCCAAGGCCCTGGTGGTGCTGTACAGTTCCGTGGAAAAAGGATGGTTCACCAGGCTTGGTAGCATGCTCACTCACTGCCTTCCTTGGCTGTGGATGAGGGCTCCCCTGCCCCGTGCGGCTCTCAGGTGGGCCGTCACACTACACAGATCTTCCTTCATCTCCATGGGTCGTGCCAGCCACCTAGTCAGTCCTGATGACAGAACCTGGATCTCATTTGCCATTGCAGGATTCGGACGCTATTTTGGTTCTTTTCAATGACAGCCTCCAATTGCTGCTGTTTCTAGTCGGCCATCTTGGCCTCACTAATCCCAGTTATGTTCTTTTTGCTCAAGACTGATTTGACTATTCATTCTTTTGTGGTCCCACTCAAATTTTAGAATTGTTTTTCCTATTTCTGTGAAAAATGTTGTTGAAATTTTGATAGGGACTGCACTGAATCTATACAGCACTTTGTGTTGTATGAACTTTTAAACATTAATTTTTCCAATCCATGAACATGGGATATTTTTTCATTTGCATATTCTTCAATTTCTTTCTTCAATGTTTTATAGATTTCAGTATACAGAACTTTCACCTCCAAAGTATTTTTTTGCATTATTGTAAATGGGATTTCCTTGATTTCTTTTTCAGATGGTTGTTAGTGTATAGAAACAATAATGATTTTTGTACACTGAGTTTGTATCCTGTAACTGTATTAAGTTTATTAGTTCAAACAGCTTTTGGTGGGTCTTTAGGATTTTCTATATATGAGATCATGTCATCTGCAAACAAATAATTTTACTTCTCCCATTCTGATTTGGATGCCTTTTTCTTTTTCTTGCCTAACTGCTCTAGCTAAGACTTCTAATACAGTTGTCCCTTGGAATTAGCAGGAGATTGGCTTCAGGACCCCTCAAGGATAACAAAAATCTGTGGATGTTCAAGTCTCTTATATAACATGGTACAGTATTTGGAAATACCTATGCATATCCTCCTGTATAGTTTAATTTTTAGATTACTTATAACGAAATGTTAAATAGGTATTTTTGTATTTTTTATTGTATGTTATTTTGTTTAAATATTTTTCATCTATGATTGGTTGAATCCATGGATGTAAAACCTGCAGATATGGAGAAACAATGGTACTGTATTGAATAGTAGTCGTGAGGGTGGGCACCATTGTCTTTAAAAGCTTTCAGATTTTCACCACTGAGTATGATATTAGCTTTGGCTTATCATACATGACCTTTATTATGTTGAGGTACATTCTTTCTATACCTAATTTGTTGAGAGATGTTATCATGAAAAAATATTTATGTCAAATGCTCATGAAAAAATATTTATGTCAAATGCTCATGAAAAAATATTTATGTCAAATGCTCTTTCTGCATTGATTGAGATGATCATATAACTTTATCCTTCAATTCTATTCAATTCTATCACACTGATTAATTTGTATATATTGAGACGTCTTTGCACATCAGGGATAACTTCCATTTGTTCATGGTATATAAACCTTTTAATGTATTATTGGACACAATTTGCTAGTATTTTGTTGTGAATACTTGCATCTATGTTCATCAGGAATATTGGCCTACAGTTTTCTTTCCTTGTAGTTTCCTTATCCAGCTTTGGTATCAGGTTAACAGTAGTTTTGCACAATGAGTATGGAAATGTTTCTTCCTTTTCAATTTTTTGGAAGAGTTTGAGAAAGACTGGTGTTAATTCATCATTAAATGTTTGGTAGAATTCCCCAGTGGAACCATCAGGTTTTGGTCTTTTGTTTGCTGGGTTTTTGATTACTGATTCAATATCTTTACTTGTTATATTGCTTTGTTCAGGTTTTCTATTTGTTCATGATTCAATCTTGATGGTTTGTATATTCCCAGGAATTTATCAATTTCTTCTAGGTTATCCGATTTGTTGGCATATCATTTTTCACAGTAGAGTCTTATGCTCCTTTCTATTTTGCTGATATCAGTGATCATATTTATTCTCACATTTATAATTTTGAGTCTTTTCTCTTTTTTCTTATGTCTCACTAAGGGCTTATCAATTTTGTTTATCTTTTCTAAACACTAACTCTTCATTTCATTGACATTTACTATTTTTCTAGTCTCTATTTTGCTTATGTCTGCTCTGTCATTTATCTCCTTTTTTCTGCTTTGTGCTTAAGTTCTTTTTCTAGTCCTTGAGATGTAGAGTCAGGTCATTTCTTTTTTAAAAAATGCTATAACCTTCTCTCTTAGAACTGCTTTTGCTCTACCCCATAAGGTCTGGTTATTTTGTTTCCCTTTTGTCTCAAGATATTTTTACATTTCACTATTGAGTTCTTTTTTGACCCACTGGTTGTTCAGGAGTTATGTTAATTTCTACATACTTGCAAATTTTTCAGTCTTCCCCATTTTGGATTTCTAGTTTCATACCACTTGAGTCAAAAAAGATACTTGATATACTTTTAATATCTTCCTAAATTCATTAACACTTGTTTTGTGGCTTAACATGACCTATCCTGGAGACTGTCCTGTACTTACTTCAAAGGAATGTGTATTCTGCTACTAATGAATAGGAATGTTCTGCATATATCTGTTAGATCCAATTGGTCTATAGTGCTGTTCAAGTCTGCTGTTTCCATGTTGATTTTCTGCCTGAATGATCTATCCATTAGCGAAAGTAGGGCATTAAAGTTTCCAACTATTACTGTATTGCTATTTCTTCATTAATTCTGTTACTATTTGCTTTATATATTTAGGTGCTCCAATGTTGGGTGTATATATATTTACAATTGCAGTATCTTCATGATGAATTGACCCCTTTATCATTATATAATAACCTCGTCTTTTGTGAAAGCTTTGGACTTAAAGTCTATTTTGTGTGATGTAAGTGTAGCCATTGTGCTCTCCTTTGATTACCATTTGCATGGAATATCTTTTTCCATCCTGTCACTTTTAGTCTATGTGCATCCTTAATCTGAAGTCTCCTCTAGTCACCATATAGTTAGAGTTTGTTTTTCTTAATCCATTCAGTCACTCTGTATTTTGATGGAAGAATTTAATGCATTTAAAGTAATTGCTGATAGTTATGGATGTACTACTGCTATTTTGTTCATTGTTTTCACGTTTTGTAGGTCCTTTTCCCTCTCTTCCTCTTTCTGTCTTCCTTTGTGATATAACAATGTCTTGCGGCGGTATACTGTGACTCCTTTCTCTTTATCCTTTTTGTGTATCTACTACAGGTTTTTCCTTTGTGGTTACCATGATGCACATCTGAAATATCTTATAGTTATATCAGTCTATGTTAAGCTGATAACAACTTAATTCTGATTACATACAAAAACTTTACACTTTTAAAATTTCTTCTCTCCCCACGTTTTATTATTAATATCATGTCTTTAGATAATGTGTAGCCATTAACACATTATTGTAGTTAGTTTAAGAAATATTTTTGTCTTTTAACTTTCATACTAGAGTTATAAGCAATTTACACACCACCATTACAGTATTCTGAATTTGACTATGTTCCTACCTTTACAGTAAGTTTAATACTTTCATATGTTTTCATGTTGTTAGTTAGCATCTTTTATTTCAACTTGAAGAACTCCCATTAGAATTTTCTGTGAGACAGGTCTAGTGTGTCAAATTCCCACAGCTTTTTTTCTGGGCAAGTTTTTGTCTCTTCTAAATTTATGAAGGACAGCTTTGTTGGGTATAGTATTCTTGGTTGAGTTTCTTTGGCTAAATATCTCATTCCACTCTCCTGGTCTGCAAGGTATCTGGTGATAGTTTTATGAAGGTTCTTTTGCATGTAATGTTACTTTTCTGTTGCTGCTTTAAAAGTTTGAGAACTTGATTATGTTTCAGTGAAGATTTCTTTATACTTCTTCTATGTGGGGTTCCTTGGGATTCCTAGATAAGGATGTTCACTTCCGTCTCCAGATTTGGAAAGTTTTCTGTCTTTATCTCTTTTAAAAAGCTTTCTTCCTTTTTCTCTGTCTCTGCTTCTTCTAGAATTCCCATAATGCACATTTTTGTTTACTTGATGGTGTCTCAAAGGCCCATAGGCTTTCTTCACTTTTGTTTCCTCTAACAAGGTAATTTCAAAGGCTCTGTCTTTCGGCTTGTTGATTATTTTGCGTGATCAAGTATGCTCTTGAAGTTCTTTATTGAATTTGTCAGTGCAGTTACTGTGTTTTTGAGTTCTAAAGTTTAATTTTAAATATGCTTTCTCTCTTTTTGTTAAACTTCTCATTTTCTTCATGTAAATTTCCTGATTTTGGTTAGTTGTCTGTGCCCTCTTGTAGTTCATTTGGCTTGTTTTAGATAATTGTTTTGAATTCTTTCTCAGGCAGTTTTTAGATGGCCATTTATTTATGGTCATTTACTGGTGCTTTTTTGTTGTTGTTCTTCTGGTGGCATCATGTTTCCCTGATTATTCAGGATTCTTGCAGTCTGTGTTGCTACCTGCACATTAAAAAAAATAGGCACCTCTTCCAGTCTTCATAGACTGGCTTTGGCAAAGAAAGCCCTTCACCAGTCTGCCAGTCTAGAGGTTCATGGTGGGCAATCTAGTGGGGTCCTCATGGGGGGTTGGCCTGATGCTTGGGTCCTCAGGGGCCAGCCTGCCCTCTGAGGTCTACTGGGGAAGACCTGCACCCTGAACCACAGGGACTGTCCTGGAGCCTGGAACTGTGGATGCCTACCTGGAGCACCATTTTAAATTGTACATTTCAGTAGACTTTAGTATATTCAAAGTTATGAAACCATCGCTAGTAAGTTTAGAACACTGTTGTCACCACAAAAAGAAACCCCATACCAATTAGCACTGTGTAGCTATGTTTCACCTTTGTAGGAAAGATGTGCATAACTTAGCAGCAACTTTTAAGATCTAATGCTCAGTTCATGTTTTCCTTCCCTTGTCATGGTGAGCTGTTATTCCAGACATGGGGAACCATGGCCCCACATCCAGAAGTGGTGATGAAAATGCAGACAAGCCCTTGATGAACTAAGAGAAATATGTGGGGTGTCCAAGAAATAAAGCTTTGTTAAATTACTAAGATTTTGGAAGTGGTTTGCAGACACAGAATAATCTAGCCTAACATGACTAATAAACACAGGATAAAAGTCTGTTTAATGAGAAACTACTTAGGAGAAGCAAAAATTAAAAAAAATATGTTTAGAGTTGGTTATTTTAAAATGACTCTGAATACTAATCACCTTCTTGAAATGGAGGGAAAAGAGGCTGATTTTGAGTCAGATAATCATTAAAAAGAAGTTACTTCATTTGAGCTAAGAAAAAGCCACTTATATTTACCAAAAAGATATTCTAATATGACTCTTTTCTAAACTTTGCTCTTCTGAGGAAAGCAGGATAGGTAGCACTGTTTGATACAATTATGCTTTTTTAAAAAAAGTTTTGTTTTTTTCTTCCTGGAATTCTGTTTGAAATTTATTTGGTCTGTGGTATAAGATGAGGTCCTAGCTTCACACCCTACCCTAAACACTTTTCCTTTAGCCTATATTAAACATAATCTTTCTTCTTAAATGAGTAATCAGAATACCCCAGGTCTCCATCTTTGATATCACATCACTGTTCAGTACGGTTGTGAAATATAATATGTCAGATATTCTGTAATGATCTTAAGACAGACTCCATTCATTACCAATGCTACAGGCCCAGTTTAGGTTTTTAGTATTCATCATCACTGCGAAGTCCTCTCAACTAATCTCCATGCCTTGTTTTCTCCTCTTCTAATCTGTTCTTTACTAGTTGCCAGATTAAACTTCCAAAAACACAGTTCTGATTATGACAGTTTCCTATACAAAGTTTTTGCTCTCAGAAAAGAAATAATTTAGCCAGGCATTTGTATTATTGCTAGAGCTACTGTAACAAAGTCCCACAAACTGGATGGCTGAAACAATAGAATTTTATTGTCTCACAGTTCTGGAGGCAAAAGTCTGAGATAAGGTATTGACAGGGTTGGTCTTCTGAGGAATGAGGAAAAATGTATTCAATGCCTCTCCCCTAACTTCTGGTGGTTTTCTGGCAATCTCTGTCATTTCTTGGCATATAGAAACATAATCTTAAACTCTGCCTTTATCTTCACATGGCATTCTCCTTGAGTCTGTGTTCAAATTTTCCCCTTTTATCAGAACACCAGTAATACTGTATTAGAGCCCACCCTATTGAAATATGATCTCAACTAATTACACTTGCAACAACCTCATTTCCAAATAAGGTCACATTTTGAGGTGGTGGGGGTTAAGACTTCAACACAAATTTTGGGAGGGGCACATATCAATCCTTAATAGTATTCAAAGCTCTCCATAAGGTTTCCTACTTACCTTTTAAGCTTTATCCCTCATTATCTTGCTTCTTCACTTTATACCCGAGGCAGTGTAGACAACAAGAAGCCCTGCCTTTTTATGAATCATTACAATACTTTTCCATTTCTGTGTATTACTTCTCCCCTAATTCTTTTGTATCCATTTACCAAATCCTATACATTCTTCAAGGTCAAGCTTAAATGATCCTTCTTCCATAAGGATAAACACAAATTTCCTATGTAAAAACAACTTCTCTTTTCGCCTCCCTAAGTACATTATCTATACCTGTCTTCTGCAATTTAGCATGCCTTAACTTGTGTTGTACATGGCTTACATAGTTTATTACCTACCAGACAGTAAGTCCTTTATAAGAATGAGGTACACATTTGACTCATCTTTTACTTTTCCCACAGTTCTTTTCATAGTGCTTTAGAATATTTATTGAACAATATTTATTCTATATTTATGAATATCATAGAAATTACAGTTTAAAATCTTTGATAGTGGTTATTTTATGATTTTATGATTGCAGAAAAAATTCTTAATGGATACTTTTGTTGTTGTTGTTGAGACAGGTCTTGCCCTGTCGCCCAGGCTGGAGAGCTGTGGCATGAGCGTGGCTCTCTGCAGCCTCGACCTCCTGGGGTCAAGCAATGCTCCTATTTCAGCCTCCTGAGTAGCTGGGACCGCAGGCATGTGCCACCACACCTGGCTAATTTTTAAACATTTTTCTGTAGAGATAGGGTCTCCCTGTGTTGCCCAGGCTGGTCTCGAACTCCTGGGGTCAAGTGATCGTCCTGCCTTGGCTTCCCAAAGCGCTGGGATTACAGGTGTGGGCCACCATGCCTGGTCGATGGTTTTATCTTTAATATATAGTATGAAAATAAACAAATTGTTTCCCAACCAATACATAGTTTCAGACCCTAATCCTGACCCTATCTAACCAATTAGATAATTTGAAATTACCAATATTCTGTGAAAGCCTATTAAATAACCCTATATTTTTTCATACAATCTTGTTTTTAGAAGTTCTAATGAAACAGAAAGAAGCTTCATTTCATTCATTGTTACAGTTAATTCAGTATTTATCAATTCCATTCAAGGTAGTTCAAACTTACTGTTTAAATGGTAGAGAATTTCAGAAAATTTAAAACTTAGAAACGGTGCCAAAACCATACAAAGGTTTGAGAGATTTGGGCTGGAATTTATTTCCAAAGAAGTAGGGGTGCTTTGCCTGTTCTCTTTTTAGAAGAAAAAGTGAATTCTATATATTACATGCTTCCTTTGCCTTCATATGTACGTATACTGATATTCAAATGTGGCATAATTTTAGATAAGAACTATAAAATAAACCTTCAGAATATAGTCATTAAGAATGTGTCAAGATACTTCTTCTATACAACGTTTTTAATGAATAAGATATCATTAAGAATTTATATTCTAAACAAGCACTTCAAATAAATTTTGGTATTTACTAACTTAAGTATTCAAGAACCTGGTTTGAAGAGTCCAACAGACTGAAAGTCTGCTTTTCAAG
Organism: Gorilla gorilla gorilla; assembly: GCF_029281585.2. Lineage (NCBI taxonomy): Eukaryota > Metazoa > Chordata > Mammalia > Primates > Hominidae > Gorilla > Gorilla gorilla. The sequence goes on from NC_073228.2 coordinate 106,896,537, forward strand.
AGAACTATGATCGTCTATCAATGGAGAGATTTTTGTATTTCTATATTCTAATAGTTCACGATCCTTGCTTGATGTCAGTAATTCATTATCGACTATACCAATAGTTGCATCTTCCACCAGAATATTTGCTTGATATGCTCCAACCGGAATTTCAGGCAATCCAATGTAGTCATGATCTGCCACTACTGAACCTTGCAAGAGATAAAGACTTTCTGAAAAAAGAAAAATCATACATTTGACTTTTAGAATTATAATTAAACATATTTTTTAATTAAACAATTTTAAGTGAGGAACAAAATCCCAAGTAATAAAAATTAACTATCAAGATTAACTTCTAGGGAGTTATACTGTCTACTAAATATGAATGTCAAAGAATAAAAAAAAGACATATAAATTTGACAGTTCATACATAAACAATGCAGGAAAGGTCAAGGATTTTAAAACAGCCATTTTCCTGTTCCCTCGACCTGTCTTTGGTAGATATGTATATACGCGGAACACGGGATAGAAGGAGTGAGAATTATGGTATAGATTAAAAATAAAATAATAAGGCTGTGCACAGTGCCTCATGCCTGTAATCTCAGCACTTTGGAAAGCCAAAGCCGGTAGATTGCTTAAGCCCAGGAGTTCAAGATCAGCTTGGCCAACATGGCGAAACCCCTTTTCTACAAAAAATACAAACAATTAGCAAGGTGTGGTTAAGGGTGTCTATGGTCCTAGCTACTTAGGAGGCTGAGATGGAAGGATCACTTGAGCCTGGGAGATTGAGGTTGCAGTGAGCCATGATGGCACCACTGCACTCCAGCATGGGTAACAGAGCAAAACCCTGTCTGAAAAAAAAATTATAAAACTATTTTTGATAATGTTATCCTTAATATGCTTCTGTAAAGCATTTCTGGGTGAATTAATAGGGTCATAAAATTATTTTAACAAATAGAATTATTAAATCCTTGCATTTACAACTTGAGATAATTTTCCAATCTTTATAAAACCCATATTGGAAAGATAATATCATCAAATTGTTACAGTATGAAGTTAAAAACAACATGCCAACTGAGGCTTATGTGATAATGTGTAAGAAGGCAGGCTGCCATGGAGTAGCTTAAAAAGCTTAGCTTATTTAAATCTAATTTGATACCAAAATTCTTAGGAACTTTTAAGGTCTACTTAAGCCATACTGAAGTACTGACAGGGAGTCTTCCAGGTCAGTGTTTTATTGTATGTTGAGCAAATTTATCATCACCATCAACAAAAAAATGTTTAAAATGAATGTTAAACTGATGGCAAATCTTCTATACACAGACTAATATGTATAAAAGGATTCCTCCCTTTCTGATATTTGAATTCATTACAATAAGAAACTCTTTTACCAAAGCTGATTAACTTCCTGGACCCCTACCTTCTCTTTCTAAATGTTCCCCCAAAACATCAGAATATAGATATAGATATATTTATTTATCTTTATTTACTTATTTTTCATTCATTCATTCATTCATTCATTCATTCATTCATTCATTCATTCATGGTCTTGCTCTGTCACCCAGGCTGGAGTGCAATGGCGTGATAACAGCTGACTGCATCCTTGACCTTCTGGGCTCAAGTGATCCTCCCACCTCAGCCTCCCAAATAGCTGGGACAATAGACACATGTCACTACGCCTGGCTAATTGTGTTGCCTAGGTTGGTCTCCTGAAGATGTTAATGGGTTAAGGAGCCCTCAGATTTTAAGATCAAAAAAGCAAAAGGAAGATTAATTGCCTATTTAGATTAGAGACCAATGGAAGTGTCTCAGAACAGATGAATTTGCTAGCATATTTTGAAAATCAATCCTACTGTACTCACCCTCATAACATTATTACAAATAGCTCACTGAACCTATTTCAACCCCAGAAATTCATGCATTTAACAACTTTCAATTTACAAACTTTAACAGATCACACAAAGCTATTCTCTCTACCAAAAGATGGCATAAGTGGGCTTGGGCTTGTATGGCCATTTATTCTCCCATAATTCTGAAAGACAAAAATAAAATAAAATAAAATAAAAATCATGCGGCGAGGCAGTGGCTCATGCCTGTAATGCCAGCACTTTGGGAAACCAATGCGGGCAGATCACTTAAGGTTAGGAGTTCGAGACCAACCTGGCTAACACGGTGAAACCCCATCTCTACTAAAAACACATAAATTAGCCAGGCATGGTGGCATGTGCCTGTAATCCCAGCTACTGGGGAGGCTTAGGTGAGAGAATTGCTTGAACCCAGGAGGTGGAGGTTGCAGTAAGGCGAGATTGCACCATTGCACTCCAGCCTAGGTGACAGAGCGAGACTCTGTCTCAACAACAACAACGAAAATCACGCAACACATGAGATGTGTTATACCCAATAGCAGCAAGAGGGAAGAAAACATGATCAATAACATTGACACACTTTCAGAATGTGTTGCTAGAGGTTTAACATCAAAGTTTGCAACTACCCTACTGTTAATATGAGAGAAGGCTAGGCAGTAGTTTATAAGAGAACATTAAAAGGTTAGATAGGGTAAACGTGTTGCTGATGAAATTTTCTACTAAGTCATGGAGAATTCCATAGGTTCAAGGCCTGTACATTCCTACAAAGTTATCAGTGATGGCAGTTACCATAGGCATTTAAGAAATGCCCAAAGACTCTTTCAGAGGATTAATGAAGGAGGTTTTCTGTCTGTAAAAGTTTTTTCATACAGATGAAGTAGGACTACTTTAGAAAAATATGTCTAGTAAACATATGTCAATAGGGAAAAATATGCCTAGATGTAAAGCTCTTAGAAATTTTCATTTTAATTTGCTGAAATGGATTCAGAGACCTTGAACTTGAGTACCTCCTAGTTACACTGGTTAGAAACAAATGGACATACCAACCTCACTTGATTTTAAGAGAGCTTCTGTATGTAAGTAAAATAAGTCACACACGAACACACACACACACACACACTTTCTTCTAAAAAAAGTTAACCTTTAAAGTAACTTATTGTAATAAAACTGTAGAGAACAAGGACTACACTCAGCAAATTCTACATAAATCACTTTATACACAATAGAAAACTACTCTGAATATGTCAAAGGCCTGTTTGTTTACAAAAAAAAATTCTCGTTCATTTGCAAAGGTCAAATATGTTTCAACTCCTACTATGGTCTAAATCTACTGGAGCTAAGAGAAATGCTCTTTAATTTCAGTAAATATATCAGAAAAGAGACTCTTGTGGCCTTACATGTTGAACAAGTAATATTTTGGATACACTGGATTATATAAAATATATTATTAAGGTTATTTTCATTTATTTCTGTACTTTTCAAAATGTGGCTACTAGAAAATTTTAAATTACATAGCTCTTGTATTATTATTCATCTATTGGACAACACTAATCTAAAACAATCATGAGTTAGGGATACAGAAAAGAATATGATTAAACTTTCTGCCCTCAAAACAGAGGCGGGGAGTAAGCAAACATATCATATTAAAGGTCTTTTCTAGTCAGCTACATTACACAATACATTTCACTAAGTATTTTTCTTTTCTCATTCCATTAATTTAGTTATGATTATGACATCTGTTTGATGAAAGCATCATTTTGGTTTTGACAAGACTGAATAAGTCTTTAGTTTCTTTGAAATTAAAATATTTTGAAGACATTTCAGGAAGGTATTAATCAGCAGTTTTGATATCCATTTCTAATGTAGGTTTTTTTTTAAAGAGATGGGGTCTCAGCCAGGCATGGTGGCTCACGCCTATAATCCCAGGGGTCTCAGCCAGGCATGGTGGCTCACGCCTGTAATCCCAGTACTTTGGGAGGCCAAGGCGGGTGGATCACTTGATGTCAGGAGTTTGAGACCAGCCTGGTCAACATGGTGAAACCCCGTCTCTACTAAAAATACAAATATTAGCTGGGTGTGAAGGTGGGCGCCTGTAATCCCAGCTACTCAGGAGGCCGAGGTAGGAGAATTGCTTGAACCCAGGAGGCGGAGGTTGCAGGCAGCCAAGATCACACCATTGCACTCCAGCCTGTGTGATAATAGTTGAACTCCATCTCAAAAAAAAAAAAGATGGGGTCTCACTCTGTCACTCAGGCTGGAGTGCAGTGGTGCAATGTTGGCTCATTGCAGCTCAATCTCCTGGGCTCAAGTGATCCTCTGCCTCAGCCCCCTAAGTAGCTAAAACTAAAGGTGTGTATCACCATGCCCGGCTAATTTTTGTAGGGACGGGGTTTCACTATGTTGCCCATGCTGGTCTCGAACTCCTGAGCTCAGGCAATCTTACCTCGGCCTCTCAAAATGCTGGGATTACAGGCATAAGCCACTGTGCCCAGCCTTAATGTTGTTTTAAGGAATAAAAATAATAATTAAAAAATCAATTTTTAAAATTCCCTAAGGAGAAAAATAAATACAAATTACAGATTCGAAAAAGTCTGATTTAGATTAATTTATTTCTTCAATCAGAAAAAAAAGATAAAGGTTTCAGACTACTTAATTTTCTTATTTTAAAGAGAAGTGACTAAACTAATCCTATACATGGTTTGACAATCCTCAAACTATTAGTATGTGCTGCCATACTAGTATATCCTTTCTCAAGATAAAATAATAACTATAACTTGATACTAAATCACTGTCATTATAATAACTAATACTGTCAACAGATAACTGAATAACTATTGGTTAAGAAATTATATAACTGGACGGGCACAATGGCTCACACTTGTAATTCCAACACTTTGGGAGGTATAGGTGAGAGGACTGCTTGAGCCCAGGAGTTTGAGACCAACCTGGGCAACACAGTAAGACCCTGTCTCTATAAAAAAATGAAAAACTCAGCCAGGCATGGTGATGCATGCCTACATTCCAAGCTACTTGGGAGGCTGATGTGGGAAGATTGCTTGAGCCCAGGAAGTCAAGGCTGCAGTGAGCTATTATTGTGCAACTGCACTCCAGCACGGGCAACCATGTAAGAACCTGTCTCAAAAAAAAAAAAGAGAAAGAAAAAAAAATGATATAACTAAGAGGCCAAAAAAAGGCTCTCTGCATAAACTATATTAATAATAACGTCAAGATCATGGTCTTGACACTATAGGGACTGTGCTTTGCTTTGTTTCATGAATGCAGACCATAACTGTGGTAGGCAGCATAATAGGCCCCTAAAGATGTCAACATACTACTCCTTGGATCCTGTGAATATGTAACCTTACATGGTGAAGGAGAATTTAGGTAGTGATGGAATTAAGGTTACTAATCAGATGACCTTAAAATAGGGGGATTATTCTGGACTTTTTGGGCAGGGCCAAGGTCAAGGGTCCTCAAATATAGAAGAGGGAGGCAGAAGAGGAGGTTGGAGTAAGGTGATGTAAGAAGGACTCAACCCACTATTGTTGGCTTTGAAGATAGAGGGACCACAAGCCAAGAAATGAAGGTAACCTCTAGAAGCTGGAAAAGACAAGAAAATGGATTATTTTCTAGAGCTTCCAGACAGGAACACAACATTGCCAATACTTTGATTTTAGCCCAGTAACATCTATGTTGAACTTCTAACCTTCTGAATTGTAATATAATAAATGTGTGTTGTTTTAAACCATTAAATCTGTAGTAATTTGTTACAGCAACAAGACGAAACTTATACAATAATGAAAATGGTTTCACAAATGGGGCTTTCAACTGTGAAGGGAAATCAGGCTAAAACCTTGGGTGAGGCAGATCCAAATCTATCACAAACAAAATAAATTCAAAACTGTGCAAAATCTATGTCAGATTATTTTTTCCTTTCAAAGAGGAGCATTATGATTACAAAAAGACACTACGGTATTTTAAGATTTCTTGGTCTAAATAGTTTGAAAAAGCGCTTGGCAATGAACTAGACAAAAAAACAAACAGGCCTGCTTAAAATAGCAATGAAAAATATTGTATACCTAGTACTGAATGTGCTCACTCTACATTTAGTTCTAGATAAGAATGGATAAGAAGTTGGCAATAGAAGTATATCTACTTTAGACAGTGAGTTTTTAACAGAGCTATGAAATTTCAAGGCTAGCAAAGAGCAGCAATGACAAATGTGGACAAATAAATTTATAGTTCTTTTGGCTATAGCATGTCAAAATTTATGTCAAATAAAAACTTTGATGATTAGTCAAAATCATTTTGTTTGCTTTAATTCAGCTCAAGGACTCTTTAAAATCAACTTGTGAGGTGATTTTCAAGAAAATCATGGAAAAGATTTTCAAGAAAGTATGTAATATTGAGGAAAAAGATGGCGGAAATCACATTTACTTTTAATTTCTACAAATGAGAAAAATGTAAAAAAAGGATCAAGCAATAAGAACCAGATTCTAGGATGGCCAGATCAGTAGTTCCTTTGGTTAACAAGAAAAACTAAAACAGATTCATCTATTAGTCTTAAATTCCTTATGCATACACTAGTAGTCATATTGCAATATTATTTGTCCTTATATTACTGGAAGAATCTTGTGCAAAGAATTCAAGTATGAGGCAAATATTATACTGCCTCTGTTTAGAGACTGTTCTCAAACAGAGAAGATGAGTTCTGAAATACTGAGTTCTGAATGTTCAGAAGAAGCACAATATTTGACTTCTTTTCTGAGAAACTCTTTTGACAAGAACAAATTACAAAATCTTGATAGATCCTGGTTTACCAAATTTTAAATTAAATTTTGTATTAAAGAAGGTTAACACTTTAGAAGAGAGCAAATCATGAATGTCAAAGATTAAGGGGAAAATCATGCTAAAGAAGCTAGAACAACATATACTTGTATAACCTTTTTTTTCCCTACTTAACTTGCAGAAGAGAGAGATCATTAAAGGTAGCTCAGAACTGAGAAGAGGTACAAACAATGCAAGCTTTTATCTTCTAACAAAGAGAACGAAAGCACTTGTGAGTTTTCAGGATTAGAATGTAGTTCAAGATAAGTTTACTGACTAAACAACTGGGTCTGTCACAAGAAGGAAAGGTACTAAGAGGTTTTAACATGAGAGTTGTAACCCAGATTAGAAGCAGAGTTGAGCTATCACTACTAAGCAGCCCACAAGGGCTTTAGATCTTAAGAAAAGGCGTAGGGTAAGTGTAGGTTATTTGTTGTTACTCTTTTTGTTATTAATATTTGCTAAAGCCTGTCATATAACTTGTTTATATTGTTATAAATATATTTTCCATTAAATGTTACTTATATCCAAATAATATTAATGCTTCACCTGGCTAAGTTACCCATGAACTCCCTCTCAGTTATCCACCTCAGAGAAGATCTAGGAAGCAGACACATTAGGACAAAATAAAAGCCTTGATAAAGTGGGGAACATAATCTAAAAGCCATGGCAAAAACATCACTTAACTAGGGTATCTTGACTGTTCAGAATGAGTCAAATTTAGGGGCAAATATAACTTGTTTAGAGTGCTATCACCTCTTCTTACAGCACCTTATAGCATTCTGAGGATACCCCACTCTGCACCCACACCTGGCCCCCAACCATGACCTAACTATAAAGCAATATTAAAAATTAATGGCATTTTTAAAGTACCCTAATATTTATCTCACAACTAGATTCTGGACAGTATGTTTGTTTTTGGCATTAATGATCACAGTTGCTGTTTTTCATGCCAAAAAGAGGCACGAAGTGACTAATACGTTTGTAAGGCCAGGTTCAATGGCACATGCACGCAATCCCAGCACTTTGGGAGGCCAAGGCAGGCAAATCACTTGAGGCCAAGAGTTCAAAACCAGCCTGGCCAACATGGTGAAACCTCATCTCTACCAAAAATACAAAAAAATTAGCTGGGCATGGTGGCATGTGCCTATAATCCCAGCTACTCGGGAGGCTGAGGCACAAGAATTGCTTGAACCCAGGAAGCAGAAGTCGCAGTGAGCTGAGATTACACAACTACACTCCAGCCTAGGGGACAGAATGAGACTCTGTCTCCAAAAAACAAACAAACAAACAAAACATTGAGAAAGCAAAAACAGAGATGATGTTAAGATGTTATCTTTCCTTCAGAGGAAAACAAGTTCAGTATCTCCCACATAAACTATGAAAAACATACTAGAAATAAAAATAAAAATGCCCGGGCACCCTGTTTCATGCCTGTAATCTAAGCACTTTGGGAGGTCAAGGCGGGTGGATCACGGGAGGTCAGGAGTTCAAGACCAGCCTGGCTAACATGGTGAAACCCCGTTTCTACTAAAAATACAAAAAATTAGCTGGGCATGGTGGTATCCACCTGTAGTCCCAGCTACTCGGGAGACTGAGGCAGAATTGCTTGAACCCGGGAGGCAGAGGTTGCAGTGAGCCGAGATCGCGCCATTGCACTCCAGCTTGGGCAAAAAGAGGGAAACTCTGTCTCAAAAAAAAAATCTCACAGGCCTGACAGTTCCAGAAGAGACACTGTAATAAAACAGACTACCTGGGATAGCTAATACTGTAACAAATTTTATGAAGAAGGGAAAAGAAAACCTAACAAAAGAGGGGAGAAAGGTTTCTGTTATTTTTAACTATTCTCCTTACCTAAAGCAATAAAAATGTAGAGAAGTGATAGATATTTACCTTGTTCACTGGATTCTCTTATGTAGGGCTTAAGGTGGGACATTTTGATAGGTCTTTTCAGTCTAACCCCAGTGTTGTCTCTCAGGACAGCACATCCACTTTCTGTAATATAGTCTATGACACAAGGACCAACCCATTCAGACTGAAAACGACCATCCTTCCACCAATTTTTCCTTTGTCTTAAAACTTCATGACCCACTTTTAAATGAAATGGATTTAATTGTTTGGGTTTCTTTTTAACAATGATCTTGCTTTTATTTAGTTCATCCAAATTGTTGTTCTCCATCTACAAGTGTAAAAAGAAAAAGAACAAAGAGATGAAAGAGCTATAATATCTTGAAGGTAAATGCAAATAATGAGAATATTGTAACAAAATGGTTACTTGAGATGCTACTAAAAGGTAGGTATGAATTCTATTTAATTCTTAAAACATTTCAAAGTCAGTATTATTAGCCCCTACTTTATACAGAAGGTAAACTAAGATAGGTTAAGTAATTTGCCAAAGTCAAACAACTCAAAAGCAGTTAAGATTACAGATTTGAATCCAGCTCTACTTGATTCCAAAATCCATAGCTTTCTCATTATTGCCTCTCAGTATTTCATAGCTAGTAAACCAACTATTTAATCAAGACAAGAAAAATCTGATAGATAAAAAATTATGGCAAGTTAAGTATGCGTGTGTGTGTGCATGCACACATGTATATGCTGAAATTTTAAAAATAAATATAACTTTTATAAAGTTTTAGATTACAGTTTTTCTATTGAATAGAATCACCTGGCCCAGTGAAGTTGTCTTATTCTCCATTATTTTATCAGCTTCTTTAATTGCATCTAGAATTTTGGCAAACATACTTGTATTATCACCATCCACTTCATGAAGACTATCTGAAGTCTCAGGCATATAAGGATTTCGACTAAACATTTGAAAATATGGTGTATTTTTAGTAGGTTCCTATTTTAAAGAAAATAAACGTCAATTTTGTAATAAAACATTTATCTGGCCAAGAAATAGTCATAACTCAGAAGTACAAAATTATAAAAAGGCACATACCAAGTGAGTTACATTGAAGGCAAATGAAACAGCTGATAGGTGATCATCCCAATTGTTTGGGTGGTCAGCACAGTGTTTGGAGAGAAATGCTTTGATTGTGTTAGGTGTACTTTCCGTTGGGTTAACAGTTCCAGAGGTGTGAGAAATTACAATTTGCTTTATGCCAAACAATCTGTACAGTTCAATATTGATCTGAAAAATATATAAAACAAAGCTGGCTTTTTAAAATTTGTGTTTTATTTTTCCATTGACTTAAAAAAAAGCTTCAAAAGAATTAGAATCTTGCCTTTTATTTATCTATTTACTTTTTTGAGATGGAGTCTCGCTCAGTCACCCAGGCTGGAGTGCAGTGGCAAAATCTCGGCTCACTGCAACCTCCGCCTCCCAGGTTGAAGCGATTCTTCTGCCTCAGCCTCCTGAGTAGCTGGGACTACAGGTGTGCGCCACCACAACCGGCTAATTTTCGTATTTCTAGCAGAGACGGGGTTTCACCATATTGGCCAGGCTAGTCTTGAACTCCTGACCTTGTGATCCACCTGCCTCGGCCTCCCAAAGTGCTGGGATTACAGGCGTTGAGCCACTGCGCCTGCCTGAATCTTGCTTTTTTATTGACCATAACATTCTATATGAACACATACATAAAATATGTAAAATTTTATGTATAAAATAGTGATTGCCATTTATTGAGTCTTTACTACACACTGGTCCCATCACACTAGACACTTTACATTATTGTCATTAAACCTTACAACAAGTTTTTGAGGTATTACTAATTTCATTTTAAAGGTAAGATACTGAAGCTTTGAGAGATTAGGTGCCTTGCCAAATACACACATACAACAAGGAAATGGAAGAACAGAACTTAACGCTAACTTTGAGTTTAATTTTTTTCTTTTTTTTGGTGGGGGGCGGTGGGAGACAGGGTCTTGCTCTGTCGCACAGGCTGGAGGGCAGCCTGCACCACCTGGGTTCAAGCGATCCTCTCACCTCAGCCTGCCTAGCAGCTTGGACTACAGGCATGTGTCACCATGCCCACCTAATTTTTAAATATTTTGTACAGATGGAGTTTCACCATGTTGCCCAGGCTGGTCTCAAACTCCTGGACTCAAGCAATCCATGCACCTCAGTCTTTCAAAGTTTTGAGATTACACTCAAAACTGTATCCGGCCCTCAAGTAACTTTTTAATTCAGTAGACAGTGTCTCAAAAACAACCCACTAGGTCATAAGTTAATGTTTAAAAAGCATGTAAAACAGTTATTGGCAATAAGCATTTTATAACTTTTAACTTATAACTACTATTATTGGTGTTACTATATTATGTGTAGCACTTAAAACAAAATGAGTTTACAAAACTTGTAACAGTAAACCCGTTAAATATAAAATAATTTTTTTTCCTACCTCACCTTTCAGACTTTTTTTTTCCTTATTATTTTTAGTTGAGTAAACCTTTGGCTCATAAATTTGTCTTTTTAAAAAAGAATATTTCAGACGAGTAGTATCAGAATAACTAAAATAGGCAAAGTTAATACAAGAGGGGAAAGCAACAAAAAGAAAACTACATTTCCCAAACTCCCTTGCAGGTAGGGGTGGTCATGTGACATAATTCTAGCCAAAAAGTTGTAAGTAAAAGTTGTTAGGCAAACTCAGCTGGTACTAGCTTTGTTTGCCCAACACTCTCTCCCTTCTTTCTGACTGAAATGTAGGCATTGTGGCATGTGCTCCAGCAGCCATGTTGTGAATACAATAGGAGTGACTCTCAATCACTCCCAATATATATTGGGATAATATATATACAATATATATTAATATATTGAGATAGGGAAAGGAAGTCTGTTACTTGGATTGAATACACTTCCTAGCTGATATACATACTAATTCAGGGTGACTATTTTTAATTCAAAAGTAATTAGAAAGAAATCCCAGAGAATAGGTGTTATTTGGGTCAGCTTCAATCTAAGTCTTGATCAATGGTTTTAAATGACCCTTGAAAAAGGCTTTAACTTCTTTGTTTCAAAAGCTTGCCTAGGAATGATCCAGGGAATCCATTTGTGAAATGGTATCTTGACATCCTTACCCTATCAGCCCCCCAACCATCAAACCAGATATTCCGTCAGCTCTTACAATTTTAGTTTTCTGTAAGACATTTAAAAAAATTAATTTTCCTACTGAATATGTTTGTTCTCTTTCCTTCAGAGGTTTACAAAAAGTTCTTTGTACATTTTATAGGAACAATTTAGCAAATACTCTAAGCTAAGCTGTTAGAAACATCTGTATTTTTATTCAACTATACAATAAACCTCCCACATTGTGTATTATGTTATAATATTTAGCAGTGTTTTCTGCATCAGTATTTGCTGACAAGAGTTCATTTTGTACTGTCATCGTTATGCTTTCTGTGTAATAGTGAAGCCATTTTAATCACAGCAAAAAGAACAAGTTTTCCCAATCATATGTCGCTTTTTTGGTTTTTTGTTTAAGCAATCTCACAAAATAGGCCTCCAAATATTTATTGTTATCCTTTATTTTTTATTTTTATTTTTTTGAGACAGGGTCTCAGTCTGTTACCCAGGCTAGAGTGCGTGATCTTGGCTCACTGAAATCTCAACCTCCTGGGCTCAAGCGATCTTCCCATCTCAGCCTCCCGAGTAGCTGGACTACAGGTGTGCCCTACCACTCCTGGCTAATTGTTGCATTTTTTGTAGAGATGGCATTTCACCATGTTGCTTAGGCTAGTCTCGAACTCCTAGGCTCAAGCAATCTGGCTGGTAGGATTACAACAGGCATGAGCCACTGAGCACAGCCTATTATTATTATTATTATTATTATTTTTTGAGACAGGGTCTCACTGTTGCCCAAACTGGAATGCAGTGGTGCAATCATAGCTCACTACAGCCTTCACCTCCTGGGCTTAAGCAATCCTTACACGTTAGCCTCCTGAGTTGCTGGGACTATGAGTGTGCAACACCACGTCCAGTTAATTAAAAAAAATTTTTTTTTTTTGTAGAGACGGAGTCTTGTTGTATTGCATGGGCTGGTCTTGAACTCCTGGTCTCAAGTTATCCTCTCACCTCAGCCTCCCAAAAAGCTGAGGTATGAGCCACCATGCTTGGCCCTATTGTTACCTTTAGAAAAATTTTCAAAGTCCTGGTTTGCTTACCAAATGACTTTAAACACGACTGGAAAAACTGCTAGCTAATCATAATGGCTTCATATTATCATTAGCAAATACCTTGAAACATTATATGCACTTAGGGTAAGGCTCTCCCCATCAATAAAAGTGGAAGTGAACTGATATTTCAAAGAGTATTATTGATAATTTTGAATTTTGATGCCTAATTTCCTATCAGATCTGATAACTGTAGTCTCCCTTTACCTTCAGAGAATATGTTTCAAGGCCCCTAGTGAATGTTTGATACTGCAGGTAGTACCAAACCCTATTTATACTATGTTTTCCCCTATACATACATACCTATGATAGAGATTAATTTTTAAATTAGGCACAGTAAGAGGTTAACAACTAAAAATAAAATAGGACGATTAACAATATGCCAACATCACTACTCTTGCACTTTGGGGCCATTCTTAAGTAAAATAAGGGTAACTTGGATACACACTACTAACCACTACATTTGATCTGATAACCAAGACAGCTACGAAGTGACTAATGATGGGGAGAGAGTAGCATATATAATGAAGATATGCTAGACAAAGAGATGATTCACGTCCCAGTTGGACAGAGCAGGACAGCATGAGATTTTATCACTATACGCAGAATGGTGTGCAATTAAAAAACTTTTAAATCATTTATTTCTGAAATTTTGTATTTAATATGTTTGGACTGCAGTTGACTATAGGAACTGAAACCTCAGAAAGTAAAACTGCAGATAAATGGGGACTATTGTAGTTAATATTTGTATTCATTTCATTGATGTGTCTAACAAAGAGCTGGAAGTTAAATAGACGTGCCAGCGCTGTCACTTTCTTGTGGTTGACGATGGGTGTTTGCCTTTTAGTATTATCTGCTTTCACTGCAAAAATCTAAGCTCCCTGGCCATTTTGTGAGTAGTGTGGTGAATGCTAGATGATATCCATACTTTCACTCAACTGCTGAAAGCAAAAGTATGAGTGAGGAAACATGTGGATTCTCACTTTTCTTTCAGGATACCTTCACATAGCATGTGTGACATACATGTCTTGTTGATTGAGTCAGAATGCTATTATCAATCATATACATTATTAATAAAGCTTCATTTCTTATTTTTGGGATTTAAAAAATATAAATAGAAGTTCCAATAGCCTTCCCCCAAACTGGATGGCCTTTACGTACTCCATTGCACAGACCACTGCTATGTCAATCAAGGCAGGCAAGACTACCTTGCCTTCATTTACAAAATTATCTTGCTTTATTTGCAAGATTGGCTTTTATATGCTGATTACTTTACCACATAAATCTCCTATTATTATGCAGCCAAATTTAATGTTTTTCCATTGAAGTTTATACCACTGTTCCTAGGTTTAGAATGTGACCTCCATTTCTAGAGATTAAAAGTCAAATATATTTTTTTCTGTTTCTACTCTAAAAATTAAAATTCTTTAATTTACCTGAAAATACTTTTGGTATTGGAGTCTAAAATCATATTACAGATATAATTTTAAACAATTAGCAAATTGTTACCTGTTAATTAATTACATGATCCTCCTCTACTAGACACATTTGTGACATTAGCTTTATCATTTAAACCATTGTTACCAAACTTTGTGCCAAGCTGCCCCCTTAACATCTGTTTGACACCATGAAAACTACCAGTTTAAGGTAGTTCAGTTTCAACATTAGATCAGGTTACAATTCGTTTGATGACATCATATCTTTACAGAACTGTTTTCTTCATCGAATGCTGTGATAAAAAGCAGTTACTATGTAAAAATCAGTGTGAAACAGGAAATGAGGGTGGCAGTGTACAATATGATCCCAAGGTCTGAGAAGTTAAGCAGTGGTCAACAGGTACACATTACCCATTAGCAAGTAATTATGGTTAAGAATGAAATGAAAGGGCTGGGTGCGGTAGCTCACGCCAGTAATTCCAGCACTCTGGGAGGTCGAGGCAGGTGGATCATGTGAGTTCAGGAGTTCAAAACCAGCCTGGGCAACATGGTGAAACCTGTCTCTAAAAGAAATAAGGTACAAAAATTAGCCAGAAGGCTAAGGTGGGGGTATCACTTGAGCCTGGAAAGTGGAGGTTGCAGTGAGCCAAGACGGTGCCACAGCACTCCAGGCTGGGTGACAGAATGAGACCCCGTCTCAAAAAAAAAAAAAAAGAATGGATCAAAAATATATTTTCTTTCAATTTATGAGTATTTTAAATTGCTACTAAGTGGTTAGAACATAAATACTTATTAAGTTGTTTGGATGGACCTATGAAGAAAAGAGTTAACCTGACAGTTAATTTTAACATATTAACAAAGCAGATCTGTGACTGCTATTCTTTGAAAGGCATGCTTACAAGGTTGGACCTTGGCTAATGTCTAGGAGCTTAGATTTTGGTTATAAGACCAAACACAATCTTTCCTTCTGAGAGTCTGGAATTTTTGTACATGCCAGGTAGAAGGTGCCTATGTGACCAGCCCCCAATAAAAACCCTAGGCACTGAGCCTCTAGTGAGCTTCCCTATGTTGTCACAACTCACTAAAGGAATTAAACACGTCCTGTGTAACTCTACTGGGGAAGGAGATCTTGGAAACTTGTACCTCGTTCTCCCAATGTGTCTTTTCTCTTTGCTGAATAAATCTTAGCCATGAGTATGACTATATGCTGAGTCCTCCTAGAGAATTATGGAAACTAGGAATAATCCTGGGGTGCCATGGCACATGTCCTATCTACTAGTTAATACATATAACTTTAGGTATTTCTTTTGGACTGAGCCATCAAGGATGCTTTCAACCAAGTCTGGCTATCTCTGATTTTTCTTAAACATATACCCTGTCAATTACAAAAAGTTTTAACATATGCCTTAAGTCTAGCAGTTGTTGTATTTCTTATAAAAAGTTTTCATATATATTCTCCCCTGCTTATCCTTTCAGGTTAATTTTAACTGGGAAAAGGCCAGGGCAAGGGAGAAAGTACCTTTTAATACTGACTATTCTTATTCATGAAGAAAATGTATTCTTCCATTTATTTAAGTCTCCCTTTACCTGTCAATCATAGTGTTATTATTATTATTGTTATTTTTTGAGACAAGGTCTCACTCTGTTGCCCAGATTGAAGTGCAGTGGCACAATCTCAGTTCATTGTAACCTCCGCCTCCCGGGCTCAAGTGATCCTCCTATCTCAACCTCCCGAGTAGCTGGGACCACAGGTGCATGCCACCACACCTGGCTAATTTTTTTTTCTTTTTGAGATGGATTCGCTCTGTCGCTCAGGCTGGAGTGCAGTGGTGCAATCTTGGCTCACTGCAACCTCTACCTCCCAGGTTCAAGTGATTCTCCTGCCACAGCCTTCCGAGTAGCTGTGATTACAGGCGCCCACCACCATGCCCAGTTAATTTTTGTATTTTTTGTAGAGATGGAGTTTCGCCCTATTGCCCAGGTGGTCTTGAACTCCTGAGCTCAAGTGATCCACTCACCTCAGCCTCCTAAAGTGTTGGGATTATAGGCATGAGCCAGGCCCAACCAATCATGGGTTTTTAATCTAGAAGTAAATAAAGATTATTTGGTCTAACCTCCTCATTTTAATTTGAGGATATCTGAAGATAGGTTTACAATAACCCACAGTAAGTATTAAAATCCTAATCTCCTAATTTCCAGTACAACTATCCTTGTAGTATTTAATATCATACCTCTATACCTACAGAAATTTATCTGAATTTATTAAGCACTCTGTAATATAATGCAGAGGGCACTGGTTCTGGACACTGAAAAGAAGTAAGATATGCTCCCAGACCTAAGTAATTTATTTGTCTTACCTGTTGAATGAATTCATCTCTTTGGTCCATTATTATTTTCTGAGGAGGTCCATATAAGAAAAATATATTGATAATAGCTTTAGAAACTTCTGATGCTGAAACATCACATAGAGGCAAAATCACAATCCATTTGGTGAACAAATCTGTCATGATTATAGCATATACATGACTTCTGTTGCTTGTATGAAAAGGCCCCATCAGATCAACAGTAACTAAACTCCATGGATTTTCCACCTTGAGAAGGTGCTGTTTTGGTGCTACAATAACTGTATTTTTTGCCACTTGGCAATGCTGACAAGCATATACCTACAACAGGCACACAATAAAGAAAACACATACAAATGTTAACACTCAACACAATATAAAAGCAGTCTTATAAATCTGAATTTTAAAATGGTTAATAGGTACACTTTGTGTTTTGAAGGAGAAACTTCTGGACTGAGAATCACTGGATTAAACCTATTTAGAATAACAAGCAAATAAAACAACAACAAACAACTGTAGTAGCCACTACAGCTGACCCTCAAACAACATGGGTTTGGACTGTGAAGGTCAGCTTATACATGGCTTTTTTTTTTTTTAACTAAACACAAATAAAAAGTACTGTATTGATGGGGAGGGATGAGAAACTCAAGTATATAAAAAGCTGACTTCTTGTATATGAGTTTCACAGGGCTGACTGCAGGACTTTGGTATGAGTAGATTTGGTTACAGGAGTGTGGTGCTGGAACCAATCCCTTGCATATACTGAGGGAAGACTATACTACCAAATGACCATCTTATTGGGTCTTATTCACATGGAACATAAATCTGGTTTACATTCAATAAATATTTATTAAATACTTAAAAAGATCTTAAGTTTCCTATTAAATCAGTATGTAAATTCACAATAATTTCTATATACATAAAATGTTTCCTTCTAAAGTTATCACGTTAAGAAGCTTATTCATTAATCTATTCCAACCATATTTATTGAAATATAATTTCATTCATACAAAATGTATAGATGGAGCAATTTCTCTCAATCGTGGGAAAAGAATAAACATAAACAAAACCCATGCTGTCCTGCAGCTTTCATTTGAGTGAGGTGAGACAAGATCAACTGATCAATTTATGGATGGGTGCCATTTCTCAATATATCTCTGGAATTCCACTCTAGAAACTACTTTCAAACTAGCTTCTGAAGAAAAATTTAAAAGCCATTTAATCCCATTATAGTCACAGTTACTTTTGATCAGAATTTTCACTTTCCAATTTAAACTTATTTGTTGGATTTTATCACAAATAACTTCTGATTATTTCCAAAAATCATATTCATTCTCCAGTGATAACAATTTGACAAAGATTTCACTGAATGTTTGTAAAAAATGCACAGCAGGAAAAATATATAAATTATGAAGGTCTTTGGAATACCTGAATAGACCCACAAACTGATAACTCACAAATTATACTTATGAAATTTTGGTTTAATTCTTTATGCTTGAAATGCCACTCTTTTTGATGCACTACTACAATTATTAAGGAGATCTCACAGATATACCAAGGAATTCCTATCATTTGACATACAGTACACTGGAAAGAGTAGAATCAGCTGACTTCCAGCAAGAACCCCAAAATTCCTATAGGTGAATTTTCTACTAGAAGTTGAAGGTCCCAGTGGGTCATAAAGTTAAAAAACTCAGACTTATTTCATCATCCTCAAAATTTGATTTTGGTTATATTTGGTTTTGGGTTTCTGTCATGTATGACATTCTACCTCAAAACGGAACAGGCACAAAAGATGAGAGCACATACTGGGCTTGACTTACTATGAACATATTCTCCCCTTAAGAAAACCTTGTATGACTGCCATTGAAGAAGTAATGATTTAGTCAAATGAATTCCAGCGCCATTTAAATTCTGCCTACACAAAAAAGTTCAATGATACAAATCTGATTTTTTAAATAATCTATTATTTAAATATGGTATTTTCAAGTGTTTAAATAATGCTTCTTTCCTGTTCAAATTATACTTAAGTGATTTAAAATAACTGTGAAGGGAAATACAACTCCCTTTAAGTGACTGCCAAAAATACTTAATGAGAGGTGATACCCAGAATAAATCTGGAGAAATAATGAATTTTAAGTATCTATCAGAAAGACATTATTCATAATACTCTAAATACATAAGCCATACCCACTGTTTGACATCATTGGTCACAGATGTCCAATAATAATTGGATTCTACCAGAGTGAGGGTCCTGGATATACCATGATGAGCTCCACTGTCATTTTCATGGCATTCTCTTAAGACTTTCTTTTTTTCCTCTTCTGAAACAATTACCAAACGATTTTGTTTTCTGTCTTTTCCAACATAAAACAGCTTTTTTTCTGGAATAAATGATACCAAAAGATAGAATTGCAATTTTTAGAGATCTACGTAGTTTTAAGAGAATCATAGCCTTCTCTTTAAACCATGAAGGTTTTTGTTTTGTTTTGTAAAATCTTACTGCATTTAAAACAGAATATTTATTTTTAATGATGCTACAACACAAAGGTTCTTAGCTGTTACACTTACTAGATACTTAGGAAGGGCAGTAGCTGCTATAATTCTGTAGCTATCAATATAAGTAGAGCAAGCTTGTTCACCAAAGCATGTAATAAGTACGGAAATATGAAATTATCTCTCTATGGGAGTACTCAAAGTAGGAAGATTTTGCAGGCACCTCCTAAAAATGGCATAGATTAGCAAACAAATTATGTACAGAAAAACAACTTCCTGGAACAGAATTTTCTGAAATAATGTTTTATCATCACTGTATTTTTGCAAGCAAACAGCTCTCTCAGCTTTTTCTATATTTGAGAAGGTAGGGATGGTGAAGCGGGCAAGTGGAAAAAACTTTAATCCTCAAGACAATTCTCTGTTTCCTTAGGAGGACACCTGAGAAGAATCTGCAGCTAGGAAGTAACCAGGGTATGAAGCGAATCACCACCTACCTTTCCAATGTGAATGGGCTAGCAGTTCAAACTCCAAAATACACCATGCAGCTACTAATATGAGTAAGCCGACTGATGAGTGGAACATTCCTTATTTTTTAGAATTAGAAGATAAGCAACCTAAGAGCAGGAACCTTATCTATGTTATTCATCAATGTATCTCCAAGGCTTAGAATGTGACTGGCACATAGCAGAAACCCAGTTAACATTTGTTACATAAATTATCAAATATATGAATGAAAGAATCCTCACTTTAGTTTAAGAGGTAATAGGTCTGCCTAATCTTAAGTATAAGGGAGTTATTGGTAGGGATATACACAGGGAGATGCAAGCAGACATTTATTTATTATCCTAGAGTTTTATTAACCTGTTTTGGGGTAAGCCTAAGAGGCAAAATTCCCATTTGTAACACAAACATTCATTCAATTATCTGGTGACTACTTGTTGTTTATCTCATCCCAAACTTCTCTTCCCCTTTATAAGGGGAAAAATAGGGAAAAATTATCATGACCTTCCAAGATAAATATCCCACTGCCTTTCAAATATTTAATCCATTCAGGAAGATCCAAGGGTCCTAAAATGAATGTGATCCTGAGAATATTTAATGGCAGTGGTGGGGTTCAAGGGGACATGATCACAGAAATATAGTTAATTCCTTCCAGTTTTCATTTTAGTAAACAAACCAGTTAACTTTGTCAACATTTTCATATTAAGCATCAAAAAAGTTCCTCATTGAAATTGGCGTCAGTACTGGAAAGTGCACCATTAGAGACCACGAGAGGGTAAAAGCAGAAGTTGTTAATTTAGAAAAATGTTTTGTTTTCTTTCATGGTATCATATTCTGTCTATAATTTAAACCACCTTTTTCATGCTTATTGGCCTTCAGTTAGCTTGAGTGTAATTTTTATTTTGCTTTTGATTGAGTGGCATCATCAATTCAACTGGTAATTGTTTAGCAACAACCAACTACTACAGAAATTCCCAAACTTCCACAAGGAAGAATGTGGGGAAGAATCTACAACACAATAATCAAAATTTGAACATTAATTTTACCTTTGAAGACAAATTTTTTTGCTGCTCTTCTTATGCCACTTCTCTCACTTGGCAGTGTCGTTGGATGATATTCACCAGTTCGTTTGTAATATGCAATCTGTTTAAGATGAAGGTCACCATTTTTTCCACTACGGACCATTGTGAACCTAGGTAAAAGGTATTTAAAAAGATAACTTAAATTTTAAGCTAACTGAATTGCTATTTCAGTTAAGACTTCTGTCATATTTCTATTTACATATGAACTGAGAATTCCCAGAATTTATTTGTGAGGGAGATAATTGCAGTACAGGAAAGGAACAGCGATGTATATGAACAAAAATACTCAAATGCTATTTTTGATATACCCCATGACAAATTATCTTGTCTCTTTCCATTTGATAAGAAATGCTGAAAATTTTCCATATACTGAGAAAAAAGGAAATGAACCAGTACACTTCAAAAAGTTTTGCTTAAAATTTCATTGCTATCAACTGAAATGTTACATTCACAGGATGGTAACACAGGAGGATCCTGTCATGTGACATTTAAATAAATAAGTTATAAGAGAAGAAATATAGCTTTATATTATTTCTAAATATATTCATGGTTATTTCTTCTTCTTGTCACCTCAGCCCTAAGGTAGCAACTATTTTTGCTTCTGCTAGTCTCCAGGTTCCATGTTGTTTACTTTGCTACTGTCTGTCTATAGAAAGGAGCTCCATTAAATTTTCTTTAAAATCCCACCAGAATGTCTTCTGTTTCCTGCTAGGATTCTGACATAAATCTTACAATTTTGAAATTACATTTAAAAAAAGATGTTTACTGACCACTGGAAGATCTAGGGATGAGACTAAGAGTATTTACTGGAAACAGAATGCTGGAACAAAGCAGAACAGACTGTACCTATTGCCATGGCTTAAACAGCTTATCAATTCACTTTCCCTATGACACAGCTCTTTGCAAATGTAAAACCGTCTTTCTGATCTATTTTTAACTTCCAGAGAGAGTAACAGTACATTTCTTACCTTAGGTTAACATAAAGTATATGTCAATTTAAAAGCAAAGGTTCTGAAATGTTAACACAGTCCCATCATAACCTAAAAAACAGGTTAATTATCTCTATAAAGTATTATAAGACAATCAGTTTGTTCTAAGTTTAATTCACTTCCAATTGATTATTAAATACATGATTTTTTTCATCTTCTAATAGATGGCTGTATCCCAAACCAAACAAATGCAGCCTATCACAGTTTCTAAATCATCTCAAAGATGAATGGATGAGATTTAAGACTTTTTATACAAATAAAGTAAATAAGACAAGCCAACTGGCATAAGGACAGACAAATACATCACTGTAATTGAACAAGGAGTACAGAATTACATCCACACATGTAAAGTCAATACGTTTACAATGAAGATATCAACACAATGAGGAAAGAGGTGGTCTTTTCAATAAATAATGTTGGACAATTAGATAACTGTATTAGGGGAAAAAATGAACCTTAACCACCTACGTCACATCTTACACAAAAATTAATTCCAGATAAATCATAAACTTAAATGTGAAAGATAAATAACAATGATTCTGGAAGAAAACATAGGAAAAGATCTTTCAAATCTTAGGCTAAGCAAAGATTTCTTAAATAAGACACACAAAAAACACTATCCTTAAAAGAAAAAAAATTAACAATAGGGCTTTATCAAAGTAAAAATGTGTATTCATGAAAGACACCATTAAGAAAGTGAAAACATAGGACACGCATTGGGAGAAGATATCTTTAATACATATATCTAACAAAGGACTCAGACCCAGTGTATGCAAGGAACTTCTAAAAATCAAAAAGAAAAGGACAAAAACCCAATTCAAAAAATGGGGGGAAATTTCTACACAGCACTTCATAAAAGAGAATATCCAATGGTCAATAAGCAAGTGAAAATGTGCTCAACATCATTATTCCACAGGGCAATGCAAATAAAACCACGATGACTTAGAATTACACACTACTGAACAGGCTAAAATTAAAAACCAAAGACAACACCAAGTGTTGGTGAAGACAGGCAGCAACTGGAACTCTCATACATTGTGGGAGGATAAAATGTTGCAACCACCTAGGAAAACTGAGTTTCTTCTAAAGCTGAGCACAAATTTACCCTAAAGGTTTGGCAATTCTAATTTTATATTCCAGTGAAATGAGTCTATGACTATCAAAATATGTGTACAAAAATGTTCATAGATATTTTATAGTCATAATAGCCACTAAATGGAAACAGTAAAGGTATCAAGAAGTTTTACCATGCATATACTCTGTTCTGGTCCTGTAGCCACTTCTATTGTTACCAAGTTTCATGTCGCTCCAGGTCAGTGCTTTTCAAACCATCTGTGGTGAAACACTAGTGGCACCCTACTGCCCTCCAATCTGCCACATAAGACCTCCTGATGCTTTTACTTTCCATGTCATCCTCACTACACTCTCTCCTCTGCCAGGACTCCATGGCAAACTTTTATTTCCTAATCAATTTTCAATTCATGAAGCCTTGTGTCGTTTCAAGTTGGGAATATAGAACCTGTTTGTCTACCCATCCATTTGCCTGCCTATCATTCTAGCTCTGCATTAATCGTCCTCAACTCTTAAAAAAAAACCAAAATCATTTTTTCTTTGTGTCCTCTATTTTCATCTCTATACTACAATGATAACGCATTCTTCCAAGTCTAAGGGACAGAAACCTGTCCCTTCTCAGTTTAGATGAAATCAATATATAGACTATACATACTGTAACATTAATAATATACTACATATAACCTCCTGTTATAGTTTTCCCTTAATAGTTTTTGGAACTATCAATGTCACAAATCATCTAAGCAATCTAAAGGAAAATCTAGAAATATCCCATACTAGCCAGTTGGGAGGATGGTATCTGTAGGAAGACGAGGTTTATAAAAGGAAGATAAAAATTGTGTATTTCCTCCCTTTTAGAGACCAGTATAGGTTGCAAAAACTCCTGAAGGACCTTAAAAAGAAAAGGGGAGGAGCTTTTTCAGGCCTGTAAAAGCCCACAAAAGGAAAAGACCAAACTCTCACACCTTAGAGGAAGTACAGGCCCCAAAACACAGAGGGATGTGGGTAACTAGAACTGGTAGAAAACAAACCAGCCATTGGAAAAAAAATGTGAGTCTGTATAATCCACAGTAGCTTCCGTATTTTGCTTTTATATTTAAAAACCTCTCGGTTCCAAGTTCCTACCATCTCTTGTCTTCCTCCCCCTACCCATTTACCTCCTGGAGAGACCAGAAAATTTTTCTATCTAATGTAAGATGAAGTCTTCAGTATATTAAGTTAACGTGCCATTAGGACACTGTTGGTTTTCCTATTTATAATAAATATACAAAAACTTCTCAGAAAAGGTCTATTTACTGAAATTAACTTCTCTGCTTTGAAATCTTTAACTTTTGAATAATTGAAAGTAGATCGAAATAGAGAAATTTGCTCTCCTCAGAGTAAACCTATAGTACAAAGGGACAAGGAGAAAAGGAAAGCACTACAAAAATCTTTGGAGACTGAGCTCTTTAAGGTTTTTGGTTTGTTTTTTTCTCATCAAAGTAGTGGGAGAAGACTAACATATATCTATGTTAGGGAGAGGGACATAAACATCACTGGGAGAAGACATAAAAACCATCTATTTCCTACAGATTTTCATATTTCACAAATGCTTTCACAAGTGTATTATTTTCATTTTTATATGGGTGAGTTGTCTTGGCTCAACAACAGAACTAAGACTTAAAGGTGTAGTTATTTGTTTGACATAGTCACCCTGAAACTTTAATTTAGACTATCCCTAGCATATTTTTATCTTACAAATGATTTACTTGACAGAGTGGACACCATGAGACTGCCTCTGGGCATTATCTTCCACTTAGTGGCTAAGGTCTAGACTATTTAGCCTACCCTCTACAACCTGGAAGAACATAATACAGCTTCTTCTATCACTACTTTCCTTTCTATACCCATGGCCATATCCCCAACCATTCTCTATACCTTGGTTTACATCATTTTCCCCTAAATGGTATATCCTTCCACCTGATTAAGCCTTACCCATCTTTCAAAATCAAACTCTAGCATCTCAATGAAGCAAATGTTCCATGATCTCTGAATCTAAAGTGATCTTGACCTCTCCTAATCTTCTTTGTGCCTACTGTAGAACTTCCATGCTTTACCCTTTTTAATAGTTTTTTGCCTGTTCATCCATATAACCTTGAATTTGCTCATTCAGTTACTGAGCTCTTAAACCCTTATATATACTAGATGATACTAATACAAAGTTAAATAAAATGAAATCCCTGTCCTCACGGAGCTTATGGTATAAATGAGAGGAAAAGAGGAGTAAATCAGCATTTATTCAGTTTACAGTGGTGTTTTAACAGATGTATGCAAAGAGTACTATCAAAACAGATGTGGAGACCCAGATTCACCTGGAAAAGGAGGAAAAGTACTGATTGTGGATGAGGTAGAACCTTGAACTTTATTCCATTGCCACTGCCTTAGCTCACACTCACCTTCTATCTGACCTTGCCTCCTCTGTCTCTAATATAGTCCCTGTCCTCACTGCAGTCACAGAGGTCACACTAAAACACAAATCTTATCAAAATATTCACTTAACTCGAAATACATCTTTTGCCATTCCTGATTGTTTTAGTCCACTTGGGCGGCTATAACAAATATACCATAAACTGGATGGCTTATAAACAGAAATTTCTTTCTCACAGTTCTGGAGGCTAGGAAGTACAAGATCAAGATGCCAGCAAATTTAGTTTCTACTGAGGGTTCACTTTCTTATAGGCAGCTGTCTTCTCACTGTAACTTCACATGAGGGAAGGGGAAAGGGGTTTCTCTCAGACTCTTTAAAATACAGGCACTAATCCCGTTAATGAGAGCTCTGACCTATGATCAAGTCACCTCCCCAAAGTTCCACCTCTTTTTTTTTTTTTTTTTTTTTTTTTTGAGACAGAGTTGCGCTCTGTCGCCCAGGCTGGAGTGCAGTGGCATGATCTCAGCTTACTGCAACCTCTGCCTCCCAGGCTCGAGCAAATTTTGTTCCTCAGCCTCTCGAGTAACTGGGACTACAGGTGCATGCTACCATGCCCAGCTAATTTTTATATTTTTAGTACAGATGAGGTTTCACTATGTTGGCCAGGCTGGTCTCAAACTCCTGACCTCAAGTGATCCACCCACCTTAGCCTCCCAAAGTGCTGGGATTACAGGTGTGAGCCACCGCGCCCAGCCCCAAGGTCCAACCTCTTAATACCATCACCTTGGTGGTTAGGATTTCAACATATGAATTTTGGGAGAATACGACCATTAAGACCATGGCACTAATTATATCTAAATACCTCTGCCAGTATACAAGGCTTTATAAGATATGGTTTTTATCAATCTCTCCATCTTTTTCTCTTGGCATTCTCAATTCAAAACATAACGACAGTTCTTCAACCATCCCATGCAGTGTGCTCACACCTTTTCATTGATATTTTTGCCTGGAATGAACTTTATTGCTATTTCTCCAGCCCCTCATATTTCAAAACTCTGGCTAGGTGTAATTTCCTGCAGAGTGTCTTCTAACCACTCCAACCTGGAATAACTTAAAATTTTAAGAATGAGTTGGAGTTACAAGATTAGATTTCTATTCTATAAAGTGTATTGTGCACCAATATGGAATAGAGATTGGGGTAGAGACAGGAATACCTGTACCAGTCAGCTAGGAAGCTACTGTATAATTAAAGCAAGAAATGAGGAAATTCTGAGCCAAAGCAGTGTCAGTATAAATGGATAGATACATTATATAAGAACTGTAACTGACTAGATGTGTGGAGTAAACACAAAGAAGAATCTGGGATCACTTCTGTCTGAAGCTCTGGCTTAGGGAGAAAGATGACAATATTAAGCAGGTTCTATTCTTCATGGATGAACTCGGCATGTAAAAAGTAGGTGAAGTTAAGGCAATGGAAGAAGGATCAGATGGAAAGTGTACACAGTAGGAAGTGCAGTGAACATATCCTTATCTTTCAACGTTCACATTAATGAGTTCATTCATCCATGAATCCTTTCTGACCACATCCCCAATCTCAGGGAGAACTGTGCACACCCTCCTTGGTACATTCACAGTAATATGTATCAACCTTTATCATAAAATCTGAAACACTCTATTGAATATATTAGTTTATATGTCTCTCTCCCAAATATATTGTAAATCTTTAGGGACATGAGAATAGCCAGAGAAATAGGAAAAAAGCCAGAAGAGGTTCTGGTAATAGAAGTCTGGGAAATACAGAGTTCTTAGAAGTACACAGAGAGGCTAAGTGATATAAGAACCATAATGTAGCTAGTGGTTTTGGCAACAGTATACAGTATAGTTACAGTATAGCAGGGCAGTTGGCAACCAGACTGAAATGACACAAGGAATGAATGGAAATTCAGAAAGTGGATTTAGAAACTTGGGCTTAGCTATAAAGGCAAGGAGCTACAAGATAGTTGCTAGAGACAGATATAAGGTTCATTCATTGATCTAAAAAATGTTACTGAGTAACTGCTATGTGCCAGTTACAACGTTGGAGACAGGATAATAAACAAGATGTAGATTCTCTTGACCTTCATTGAGTTTACATTCTAGTGGGGTTAAAAGTTTTGACAGTCATGTTCATAGCCACATCACCCACAACAGCCAAATGATGGAAGCAACGCAAGTGTCCATCAATGGCTGAATGGATAAACAAAATACGGTGTATATATTCACACACCTTTAAAGGGAAGGAGATTCTAACACACATTATCACATGGATGAATCTTGAGGACATTAAGCTTAGTGAAATGAACCTGTCACAAAAAGATAAATACTGTAAGATTCCACCTATATGAGGTAGTCAGAGTAGTCGAATACATACAGACAGAAAGAATAATGATGGTTGCATAGAACAGGGGGTGAGGAGGAGAGAATGTAAGAGTTATTATTTAACTGGTCAAGAGTTTCAGTTATACAAAATGAAAAGAGTTCTTGGGATGGATGGTGGTAATAGTTGTAAAATAAATGTGAATGTACTTAAAGCCACTGAACTGTACACTTAAAAATGGTTAAGATGGTAAATTTCATGTTATGTGTGATTTACTACAATTAAAACAATTTTTTTTTGAACAAGATTGTTTTGCTTTTGACAAGGGAGTAACCCAAAAAGTTTAATGCTAATGGAAGGGCTTCTAGAAAGACCACTGAAAACAAAGGAGAAAAAACTTATGGTATGATGTCCTGAGATGGCAGCAGGGGATGACATCCAATTCACAAATAGAGGGATTCGTCCTGTGATCTCTTCCAATAAAGATATTATAGTGAATATAACCATGGAAGAAAATTATTTCTTTCTGAAATGCCACTAAACATTCCCATATAGGCTTCTGACTAGAATGCAGAAAGCTGGAGTAACTCCCCCTCTACCTCTGAGAAAAAGTGGGACAAAATGCCAATTTTCTCCAAATTGATCTATAGATTCAATGCAGTCCCAATCAGGAACCCTCAAGCTCTTTTGCAGAAACTGACAGGCTGATTCTAAAATTGATATGGAAAGCTAAAGGACTCAGAATAATTACAACAACTTTGAGAAATGAATATAGTTGAAGAATTTCACATTATTTGGTTTCAGGACTTTCTATACTACTATGGTAATCAAGACTGTGTTATAATGGCAAAATGACAGCCTTAAATCTATCGAACAGAATAGTGACAGAAATAGCCACTCAGTTATAGTAAACTGATTTTCAACAAAGGTGCCAAGGTAATTCAATGAAAAAAGGATAATCTTTTCAACAAATGCTGTAACAATTAAACATCCTTTAAAAAAAGATGAACCTCAACTCATACCTCAAATGATATGTAAAAATTAATTCATGATGGGTCACAGATCTAAATGTACAACTTAAAACTATACAACTTCTCGAAGACAACAACAAAAATCTTTGTGAGCTTAGGTTGGGTAATGGCTTCCTAGACAGCAAAGAAAAAGCAGCTATGCATAAAGAAAAAATTAAAATTTTTATTCCTTAAAGAACTGCTAAAAAAAGAGAAATAACACTGGGATAAAATATCTGCAATACATATATATGATAAATAACTTTTATCTAGAATTTATAAAGAACTCTCAAAGCTTAACAAGAAAGCAAACAACCCAATTTAAAACCTGGAAATACACTTCACTAAAGAGATATGATTAGCAAATAAACACATGAAAAAATGCTCAACATCAATAGACAATAAAAAATGTAAATTAAAACTACCATAAGATATGACTACACACTAACAACAACAAAAATAAAACAAAACCTAACAATGCTAGGTACTACCAAGGATGCTCTTACTGGTGATAATAGAAAATGATGTAAACATGCTGGAAAACAGTTTGGCAATTTCTTATAAAGTTAAACATCAATTTACCATATGGTCCAGCAATACCAATCTTAGATACTAACCCAAAAGAAAATATGTACACCTAAAAACCTGTAAGTGTATGTTTTTAGAAGTTTTATTCATATCAGCCAAAACCTGAAAACAAATGTTCATCAACTGGTGAATGGATAAACAAATTACAGTAGATCCACATACTGGAATAGTATTAAGGATTGATAAGGAACAAACTATAAATAGACCTAACAATATGAATAAATCTCAAAATCATTATGCTAAGTGAAATAAGCCAGACACAAATGGCTATATATTTTATATTTCTGTTTATATGACATCTGGAAAAGCCAAAAATATAGGAAGAGGAAATAATTTTAAAAAATTAAAAATTTTAAAAACAATTGCCAACGCAATTGCACTGCATAAGAATGTTTTGGTCAAGGATGGACTGCCTATTGGTCCCGTAAGATGATAGCAGAGCATATATAGAACCTGATATAGGTCATTTGATATTAGCACTGCAGATCAAGTAGGAGAAATAAATGATACCCAATAATGTGCAGGGACATTTGGTTTTCCATATGAAGAAAAAAATATATATATACACACACACACACATATCATCTAGGTTCATGTAGGTAGAGTCTGTATTCGTGCAATGCTGAAACTGCCTAACAAAGCATTTCTCAGAATTTATTCCATTGCTAAGTGACTCACGACTACAGCTGCAAATAGTTATGCAGTATTTTACTATGATAATCCTCACAGTACTTCATGAAGTAGGTATTAGTTTTATATCCATTTTACAGGTAGGAAAATGGAGGTTCAGAGATGTCCAATTTACCCAAGGTAATAAAGTGAGTACATGCGCTGACACTTTTAACTTGGTGTCTCTTACTTCAAATTTCACGCTTTTCCCCCCTGCTATACCAGTAAGTCAATTACTTGTTATCCTTAGCTTTTATAATACTTGGTTCAGGCCTCTGTTACACAAATTATAAAGTGATTTTTGTAATCAATAATTTAGATTATAAATGAGGAATGGAAAGAGCTTATTAATTTTTTATGTTTACATTGTTTAACATAATGTTCAGAACACAGTGGACACTCAACTATTTGTGAATGAATAAAGAATTACCTGCATTTCCTGAAAGGAGAATTAAAAATTATAGCAAATATTCCAGAGGTAAATTATTTCACTTTTGAAAACATTACAGTTCACTTTCACATACATGGCACTATAAGTAAACTGTGTCTAAGAAGGTATAGACTTAAGCCTTAATATCTGTGTTTGGAAAAGGACATAATATCTATTCCTTTTTTGCAATTACGAGGATGAAGACAATGGACTTAAAAGTCCTTTGTATATGGTAATGTATAATTATTATCATATCTAAGTATTATCATCCATATCAGGCTGTTTAAAGTAACAGAGAACCCTTTCTTTTCCCAAAATCTTCACCTACATGAAAAAATATTTTAAAATCTCTTTCCTTTCATTAATGGTATTAATGTTTTATAGCAATGTTTATAAAGCTTCAGTGCTAAGAAGAAAATAATCAGAAGACTCAGGAATTGTATCCTTTTATAACGATATAACAGTCTAATGCAGTTCACAAACTGCTGGTTCTGGAGGTAGAGAGACAGATGACAAGGAGAAATAGAAAATGCGTAAGAAAGAAAACTCAGTTCACGAAAAGCATAGCCTTTGAAGTAGTTAAAAGTTTTACTGCTAATAATTGGTATTCATATACAAAAGTAACGTAAAAGAAAGTTTTTTTTTTTTTTTTCAAAGCCCATACATACACTACTTGGTCCCTAGAAACAACGTATTTGAAAAGTAGTTAATATGAGAAAATGGCTTGAAACTGTAATATTCCAGACAAATATAAATATCTTCTTATACTCTGATTGCTAAGTAAAGGTATCATTTACAAGGGGGATTAAGTGGTTTCAACTACATAAAGAAAGACTGTCCTGGGACTTCTTTGGATATGCTCATATTTTCAAGAATTTCTCTTAAAATCATTACTTAATGTTCTTAAACATGTAGGAATAAGAAAAAATGAAAGTGATTGATTACAACTTGTAGTTTTGCAAGAGGAATGTCAGGGTCACATTTGGTTAAGCTTTATACACTTTGTCCCCTCCATAACAGCAAATAAAATCAACTCATTGCTTAATTCCTTTAATAATTTTGTGTTCAATAAAGTAAGGCAGTTAGGTATTATGTCAAGATTAGGACTTAACTGTTTCACCAAGGGTTAAAAACAAAGCCACCAATTTAAGCCCCTAAAAGGTTATAATACCCGCTGGTTCCATCTTAAAATCTGCAATTTTCAATCAACACGTTAACTTGGATCGGAATTCTGACATTTGAATTATTCTATTTTAAGCTCCAAAAAATGGACACGCACAATTTTATGCAACGTCAAGGACCTGTAAATTTAAATACACTTCTCTGTAATCTGGTTCACTTCAGAGTACAAATTCATTGAACAAAAAAATGCCTTCATCGCCATATGCATTCACATGAAGCCACATGGGATAAATGCATTTCCACTTTAAAAAGTATCTACTTTGGTTCAGAAATGCCCATTTAAGAAAAACCTACACTGAGATAAAGTGGACATTTTTCTTTTAAAACTACGTGACAGGATTCCCTCTTGACCTCACGTTTCTCCCCGCCACGTATTTAAATTTGGGGCAAAATTTCTGATTAAATGACTGATCAAAGTAATGGGGAGAATTCTTCAACGCCGGCCAAAAGTGCTTAGTCTCAAACGCTGTGAGGGAGCATTTCCTAAGCTTTGGGCGACTCGTTAACGGAATCTTAAGGGCAAGGTCCAACCACACTCAGAATCAGCAGGAAAATGACCATTTGGTAAAACTCAATTACACCCAGTAGGCACCTCCCCAGGCCCGAAACAGCACTCGCCCTTTCTGCTCAGCTAGCGCGGGACATCGCAAGGCCCAAGGCCCTCCTATCTCAAAGGCGCTTGCGCAAAATCTCCCCACAGACTCAATTAAACCCTTCCTTAGGCCGGTCGAGGCGAATGGTTTTGAAATTACTGTCGGGTTACGCCTCACTTTAAAAAACAGTAGGTATGACACAGCACACCAGAACGACCACTCACCGAGGTGGTCCTAAATTCAAACGACAGATTTAAGCTTCCTCTCGTGATTTATCTCGCGCTGCCGGAAGCGGAACTACCCGGGTCCTTTAGAGGGCAGTCCTTTGGGGAGGCTTGGAACCACGGTCAGAAAGGTTAGGACTGATCATTTGGCTCTTGCCGGAAATCGTTCCGCCCGGTAAGGTTTCGGCGTGAGACCCGAGGAGGGCGGGGAAGAGGCGTGACGGAGATTCCTGAGGTGTAGTAGCCTGAGGTTCCCTTATGTGGCCCTATAGCTGTTACTGAAGGAAGTAGCCTACGTCCACGCCTACAACTGAAGTCTCTTGACAAACACCTCACCCCTGCCTCCGGGATGAAAGGGGGTAACCTAGACCTGAATGGGCTTGACCATCTCACAACTGCTCGCGTGACGACCGCATTCGTGGCAGGTGAGGGCCCCAAACCGGAGGAGAACCGGAGATGCGGAACCTGATCATGCCAGGGTTGAGGCGGCTGCTGGGCTTCTGCTTTGTCTCCTGTGCTCTGCAGACCCTAAACACATGCTCCACCGAGGGGCTTGTGCTGGAGAGAATGACAGCCTGGGCGTGGAGTGACAGTACAGCTTTGAGGGTCTTTTCGCGCCTTGATTTCTCCTCCTGCTCCCCCATGGCTTCCCTTTTTCATTTCTTGGGTTCGAGACGCCAGAAATTGAAGATCAGCTAAAAGGGAACCGCTGAGCTTCTACCCCACGCTGTGCCTGGCTCCACCGAAGTGATTAGCCTTGAGTTATGGGACTGCTGTGGGTAGAGGTGGCCTTTTAAAAAATTTTCTGCCTTAGTCTTTATCCCTCTCTCTGTCAACCCCACACCCACTTTAAAAGAACAAAAGCCTCATGTGTTGCAGCTTTTCATAGTAGGGACCGAGGCTGCAGGGCACTGCCGCACCTAGTCATTTGGAGGGCGTTGCAGCCTTCTGCGCCTTGAAGAAGAAGGGGCCAGGGTGATGATCCCTGGATCTCATTCACGAGGTTCTTGACCACTTCCTGGGAGATTGCGACTCTTGGTGTCCTTTGGCTAGTAGTTGTCTTGCTGGAAGGCTTAACTGTGGAAGTGGGAAGCATAGCTGACCTTAGCACGTAAAATCCTCGCTCTACACTGGGACAGGATTTTGTTTTGCTATTGTGAATTCTTAAATGAAATAGATAATTTTTTTGTCTCAGATAGATAAAATAATAACGATAGTTGCCATTAACTGAGTCTTATGTGTGCCGAGTGCTTTACGTATTTTGTCATTTATTCCTCTCAACGATTCCAGGAGGTATGTTAGATTATTA
The DNA here is from genome assembly GCF_029281585.2 of Gorilla gorilla gorilla. Classification (NCBI taxonomy): domain Eukaryota; kingdom Metazoa; phylum Chordata; class Mammalia; order Primates; family Hominidae; genus Gorilla; species Gorilla gorilla. Next base: position 106,930,004 of record NC_073228.2, read on the forward strand.
TCACCATTTTACAGAGTTAGAAATGGAGGCTTTGAACAGTCAAGCAACTTGCTCTATTAAACATTTGTTATAAGTAAACGTTTGAATCTGTGTTAAAAACCACATCTGTCTGCCTTCAAAATCTGTACGCTATTGTCCTGTCCTGTTCTTCCTCGATTTCAATTTCTTCACTAACATTTTCAGTGTCTGAAAGTATCCATTCATTTAAAAAATTTTGGCGTACCTACTTATATGTCTGACAAAAGTTGGACATGATCTCTGTCTTTATGGAGCATTGTGATGCAGAATTAAGTAGTGCAGAACCCAGAATACTGTACTTACTGCAGCACAGGTTTATTTAAAGCAAATGACTAAACTGACTTGCAGAAAATTTTAAAATCAAAGGTTGCTGTTTTAAATTTTAAATTCATACTACTTTCAGAGTAGTTGTTGTGAGGGTATTAAACTGAACAATTGGTAGAACATCTGTTGATTACCCAAATAAGTGCTATGAACCAAGTTAAGTAGTGGGAATATATAGATTAGGTCCTCATTCTTTAAAAGCTCCCATGCAACCACAATATAGACAATGTTATGGACTATTAATTTTCTCATGTGGAAAAGGAATTGTGGTTATGTAGGAAGGTGTTGTTATTTTTAGCAGATGCATACTAACGTACTTAGAGTTGAAGTGTGTTGATATCTAGTACTTTCAAATGGTACAGCAAGTGTATGTGTGTGTATATATCTGTGTGTATAAATAGCAAATATGGCAAAATGTTGGCAATTGTGAGTATAATGGTGGGCATATAGATGATTAACAAACTGTTCTTTCAACTTTTCTGAATATTTGAAATTTTTAATAATAAAAAGTTGGGGAGGAAAAAACCCAACCCTGATGGAAACAGATAAGTGAAAAGATAGATCCAAAATGCTGCGGAACATAGAAGATGGGAGAGGGTTTTTATGTGTATTTGGGGCCTAACAGAGGTGTGATAGTTCTCAGGAAAACCTTCACTGAAGACCTTCCAGTTGGTTTTTGAATGGCGGATAGGAACTTTCAAGGAGAGCAGTGAATTCCAGGCAGAAGGAAATGCAGGTTCAGCAAAAAGATATTAAATGAACGTTTGAAGAAGGAAAAAGAAATCAACAAGAAGGTTGTGTGGAACTTGGAATAGGCTTTTTTTGTGTAATCTTATAAATGAGCCAGGTTGCCTTTGCCAGCCTGCAGAAGCCTATTTATTCCCTATTACATGGATGTACTATTGGTGGAAAGGAGACACCATTTATAACAGCGTTTCCATTGGAAAATGCTTTTGGAATTTCAGGAAAACTGGTTATGTGTTTGCGTTCAGGCTAAGCAGCAGGAGCAGGAGCTCCCATTTCCTCTGATTTTGAGAGCAGAGATTTACTAGTTTATAGTTGGGCTCCTGAGGGAACCCATGAAAAGGGCTACAGTGATGGCTTGGAAATATTAAGTTCAGGTAAGGGGGATCTGAATACTAGGTGGGACTGATGGATGATCCAGGGTGTTATTTTGAGGATCAGGTAGCTCTGGCCGTGACCAGTAAAGGTATGGAAGAGATGATTATCCCAGGCAGTAGTGTTCATGATAGTCTCAAGCAGTGTGGTAAGACTAGAAAAGGTGTAAAGAGGTCTCCAACAACAGCAGTGGCAAAGGGGAGTTTCTGTGGCTTCATTAGACAAGAGGTAAGTAGATACATTCTAAATTGAGTTATTTATATTTGTTCCTTGCCAATTAAATTTGCTGGAAAACTGTCATAACAACATTTAACAAAATATTAAACATCTAACATTTACTGAGTGCTTAATATGTGCTATTTGCTGTGGCATCTGTATTGTAATTGTCAAAACAATATATGAGATTCATAATCCCATTTTACAGATGATGACTAGAGAGGTTCAATAACTTGACTAAGGACACAGAGCTGAGTAACTTGCAGAAAAAGTTTTCAAACCCAGTTTTGAGTCTAGAGCAATTGTTCTCATAGTGTGATTCCAAGAAGACGAGCAACATCAGCATCACCTTGGAACTTTTGGAAAGGCAAAATATTGGGCCCCACCCCCGGAGTTTTGAGTTTAGTATTAACAAGCCCTACAGGTGATTCTGTTGCATGCTAATGTTTGAGAACTACTGCATTGAGTGTGGACATTTTTAGTAGCATAACACTCATTTCAGATTTAGAAATCAGGTTTAAGGGATATTTGTCTTTTGTACAGTTAGATTCCCAAACCTGGCTGCTCATCCATTTGTAAAAATACAGTTTTTCTAGTTAAGAATTACTGTTTAGGAATTCCTAATCTGTGATAAGCCCAGTAACTTGTGTTTTTACAAGTCTACCAGATAATTCTGATGTAACCAGTCCATTTTGGGACCACTGCTATAGAAGGAATTCTAAAAATAAAGTAAGGTTCAACACTGATATTTGAATAATGTACGTATCTTTATGCCCAGACAGTTAGCATATGTTGAAATTAATGACTGAACATTGATCTAAATGCTAAATAATATGGAAGTGCTATATGTATAAACTGTACTTTGTTCAAGTATCAGCGCTTTAAGTGAAATAATACAAACCATTTTGAATGTCCTGCATCTCTTATGATGCTCATAAAATCTCATCTTGGCCGGGCGCAGTGGCTCACGCCTGTAATCCCAGCACTTTGGGAGGCCAAGGCGGGAGGATCACGAGGTCAGGAGATTGAAACCATCCTGGCTAACGTGGTGAAACCCCGTCTCTACTAAAAATACAAAAAATTAGCCGAGTGTGGTGGTGGGTGCCTGTAGTCCCAGCTACTTGGGAGGCTGAGGCAGGAGAATGGTGTGAACCCAGGAGGAGGAGCTTGTAGTGAGCCGAGATCGTGCCACTGCACTCCAACCTGGGGACAGAGCGAGACTCCGTCTCAAAAAAAAAAAACAAAAAACTCCTCTTGTACTACGACATATATCCTACTTAGGTGACAGAAATGTATTTGAATTTATTTTATATTTTTAGTTTTCTGAGAATTTATATTTGCCATGCTATCATAAGGACTGTGGAGTCCTTATTTTTGCTCTTTAGTATAATGGCCTTTGGTTTAAACAGATCTGGGTTTGACTTCCATTTGCAACCCTTATTGGCTGTGTGATGATGATCAAATTACTTGAACTTTCTGAACCTCAAGTCTTAATTTATAATGACAAAATGGACACATATCTACATACGTAAAACATTTATAAAATGAAGAATATATTCCTAATTCCAGGATGGCTGTGAGATTGTTAAATCACAAAGTAGTAAGTAATTTCTTCCCAACTTTTTTCATATTAAGGCAGACCTAGAAAATGGTAGTATTTGTACAGTATCCTGGGGAAACTGAAGAGAGTGCTACTGGAAGCAACTGGCCAGGGTATAACAGCTGCCTTAAAGGCTGAGGCAATTAATTTCTTGGCATACTTACAATTCATTTATGGTGAGACAACATGTTGGGAGGCTCTGAATTTACAAGTAAGGTACTTACTAGGTAACAGTGCCTAATAAATGTTCCTTCCCTTGAGATTTATGTTTTGGAGAGATATACATAACCCAAGCTGTTAAATAACAAGGTTATATGTGACCAAAGGTCAAAACGAATGATTCAGAGAAGAGGTCTTGTAAATTGTTAAGGGAAGTTTTGTAGAGGAGTATCTATTGGATACTTGAGATGTGCCAACCACCAGAAGACAAAAATTCTGCTTCATCGGTTTTATCTCCTTTTTATTATAGGAAATTTCCTATAGTACTTGTTTTCAAAAACTGGTTCTCAAACTTGGCTACACATTGGAATTACGTGGGAAGACTTAAAATTACCCGAACTCTACTCTCAATCATTTTGATTTAAGTGATGTGGAGTATAGCCTAGATGTTGGGATACAAGCCCTCTTAGTATATTATCTTACATATAACATCATTAAAATGACCTATGAGCTATGTACAATTTACAGATGAGGAAATTGAGGCCATAAGAAGTTAACTCACTTGCTCAAGATCAGCTAATTGGAGTCAGTCAGGATTTAAACCCAGGTATTTTAACCCCTGAATCCATGCTCTTAACGACTAGCCTGTTCAGTTTTTTTTTTTTTTATGACATCTCTAAGTATCTCTCATATACTAAAGTGGAATAACAGAAAAAAAAAGAAAGCCTTCCTTCACTTTATGTCCTTTAGAGGTCCAATTCCTCTGTCCGTCTTTTATAAACTCTTCAAAATAACTGTCTGTATAACTTGTCTGTATTTCATCTCCTTGTATTTTCTTGTTTGTTTGAGACAGAGTCTCACTCTGTTGCCCAGGCTGGAGTGCAGTGGTGCAATCCCGGCTTACTGCAACCTCCACCTCCAGGGTTCAAGTGATTCTCCTGCCCCAGCCTCCTGAGTACCTGGGATTACAGGTGCATGCCACCATGCCGGGCTAATTTTTATATTTTAGCAGAGACGGGGTTTCACCATGTTGGCCAGACTGGTCTTGAACTCCTGGCCTCAAGTGATCCGCCTGCCTCAGCTTCCCTAAATGCAGTGCAATCACATTTAACAAATTGAAAATTCTTACTATGGCTTCTCAGTCCTTTGTGTGCATCTTAGCTACTTATCTGACATGATTTTCTACCATTTTTCCTTTGCTTGCCTGCTCTGCTCCACCTTACTCTTTCATGAACATGGGAAATATGCCAAGCATACTTCTGCTTTAGAGGCTTTATACTTGATGTTTCTTACCTGGGATGTTCACACCATGTAACCCCATGGTTGGTTTCTCATTTAAATTAAATTTATATTTAAATGTCACCTTATTAAAGAGGTCTTTCTAACATGTATTTATTTGTTGATTTACCTAGTCCCTCACCAAATGAATGAATGAGACATGTTTCAGACCTAAGGTCATAATCAAATGAGGGACATATATCTATATACTTCATACAGTATTACAGACTTAAACAGAACTTGAGTAAGTTAACAAAAGGGTACAGACTAGTCATTAATTCAGACCCTTGGGAAAAAAAAAATCTATTGGATACATACTTTTTTTTCCCCGAAAGTTGATTTCTACTTACACACATATTTTGTAAAGTATTTCAAAAATGTGGGAGAATTATATTGAAAAGACTATGTATTAGTCAGGGTTCTCTAGAGGGACAGAACTAATAGGATAGATATAGCTACAAATGGGAGTTTATTAAGTAGTATTAAGTCACAGGATCGATCACAAGGTCCCACAATAGGCCATGTGCAAGCTGAGGAGCATGGAAGCCAATCCGAGTCCCAAAGCTGAAGAACTGGGAGTCTGATGTTTAAGAGCAGGAAGCATCCAGCACAGGAGAAAGATGCAGGCTGGGAGGCTAAGCTAGTCTATCTAGCCTTTTCACGTTTTTTTTTTTTTTCTGTCTGCCTTATATTCTAGCTGCACTGGCAGCTGATAAGATGGTGCCCACCCAGATTAAGAGTGGGTCTGCCTTTCCCAGAACACTGACTCAAATGTTTATCTCCTTTGGCAGCACCCTCACAGATACACCCATGATCAATACTTTGCATCCTTCAATCCAGTCAAGTTGACACTCAGTATTAACCATCACAGAATAGTAGGAAACACAGCCCAATAGGTCTGCACAGCTACAACCATTAGTTCTGCCATTGTGTCATGGACTTATTAACTGATTCTTTAAATTTTATTTGTATGTATTCCAGACTTTTTCCAATGAATACTCTAAAAGGCTAAAAAAAATTAATTTTCAGCTTTACCTCTAAAACAGTATTGTTTTCACTTTGTTAGAACACTTTAACTAGAAGGAAGTACAATACAGTTTTAAAATAATGTCATAAAATGTGTGTATACACACTCATATTCATGTATGTATACATACCTATATATTGCATTGACATACTGGATCTGGCATTTCCTATCATTGCCATTCTGAAGTAGATAGTGAGACATTTATTACATTATTACATGTTTCTATTATCTTTTTTATTGGTGTGTTTATCACACTAAAACAGAAAATGTCAATTTATTTGGCTATCTTCCTACTAGACTAAAAGCTCCTTAAGGAAAAGAGCCATGTTTACTTTGACTTTATATAACCAGCACCTAATACTATGCCTTCTATAATAAGTAAATAGTGTTTGTTGGATAAATATATTCATTTCAACAAATAATGAACAATTCATTCTTTTAGATTTACATGTTAGAGTCAGTAGGGAGTTTGGTTTACAGGAGTGTTCATGGAAACTATGGTTTATTGAGTGTTTAATATACGCCAAGCACTTATGCTATCTCACTTAGTCTTTACAGGGTTACAGGGTGTTACTATACTCCCTTTTTTATAGACTAATAGCAACTAGCACAAGTCACTAGTTAAGCACTGACAGATTAAAACAGATGTACCTGACTCCAGAACATTCCCCTTCCATTATCGAAATATATGAGCTGTTTTTAGATGGAAAGAGTAAAAAAATTGAAAGAAACCAAGAGATATTTGCCATTTGATAGGAAACAGAACTGAGATCAACTTATCCACCAACATGAAGTTTTACAGCCACTGGAAACTTTCTGTTGTTGTTTTTTTTTTTTCAGTAAACATTTTTACATGTTAAACAGTACAGAGGAATAGAACAAAAGGCATTGATTTATAAAGTAAATTATTTCTGCTTTTATTTTTAAATTACAAATTATTTTAAATGTAACACTGTATTTTAAAGATGGTTAAAGTGAAGGCTGACTGGGCAAATTGATTTTAATGTCTACTGGGGAGTCACCAAGTTATACTGGAATTAGATCTTTAGGAATAGAACTTTTGGAGTTATGCTTTTCATTCTACCTAGCATATTGTTTGACTTTTAAGAATATTTGATCAAGTAATTTATTATACTACCAGTAATCAAATGAAGCATTTGTTGTGTAGTTTCATCTTGATATATAATTAATTTTAATATGACCAGGAAGCAAGTACATGTAAACAACTATGGTAAGGAATATTTTGAGATGCTACTGCTCTTATAGTTCTTATTTATTTATTTATTTGAGACAGAGTCTTTCTCTGTTATTCAAGCTGGAGTGTAGAGGCACAGTCATAGCTCCCTGCAGCCTCAAACTGTTTGGCTCAAGCCATCCTCCCACCTTAGCCTCCCAAGTAGCTGGGATTAAAGGTGTGAGCCAATGAGTCCAGCTATGATAGTTCTTTAACTGATACTCATGGACGCCTGGTTATGTGGAAGAGTTTGAATGTCAGTGAATCACATAAAATTCTTGCAGAATTTAGTGCACATGTACTTTTTTTTTCTGGGGAGGAGATCCATAGATTTTATTAGATTTGTTAAAGAGTTTTTGACTTCTACATGTTTAAGAGCTGCTGTTAAATGAAATCTTGTTCTGACTCTAATCTTTTTTTGTTCATTTATGTATGAGACCAGAATATAGAATTGTTATGTTCCCTAAAAAAACTGTTTACAGGCAACTTTTACAAATTGACTTAATGTAATTTCAGATTAATATTTGTCAGTGGTTTTTAAAGCTGCATTCCATTTGTCTGTTCATTTCCATTCCATTCAGATATTTCATAACTATGTGCTAAGAGATTTAGCTTTAATATAATTTTGTTATAATTTGAGTAATTTTCTCTTAATTAGTTTAGCTATTTTGGGATGAGGAATTTAATGTGTAGTCTTTTTGTTAATTCGTATGTTTGTCAAATTGCTAAGATGTATATTACTGAAGATCAGTTTTAGTTTCTTAATTTTTTTGCTTTTATTATAAGTAATTTTCTTATGGGAGAAAATGTATTTTCATTTTGACAATATACATCAAGTTATTGGGCTGATTTTACAAGTGTCATTAAAAATTATTTTTTACATGAATGTTTTTGGAGTGCACTCTCCAAAATTAGTTTTTTCATTGCATTTTAGGTAAGAAGATTGCTGTATCAACTCAAGAAAGCAGTAACCTCACTGTCTTTGTATTTTGAATTGCAACAACAACTTTGATATCAACAATGAAGCAATGATATCTAAGAACAAAAGAGTATTTGCCAACAGTCATCATAATATCAAGTGATTGTATAAGCAGAAACAAGCTGTCACAGACCTGTGTGTCAGCTAATATATGGAGAATGCTTTCTTCTGATACTATTTACTTTTTTACTTAGAGGCAGTTTTAATATAAATCATTTCAATTATATCTACATCAAATAAAATAAAAATGAGTGAAGCCCCCAGATTCTTCGTTGGACCAGAAGATACAGAAATAAATCCTGGAAATTATCGACATTTCTTCCACCATGCAGATGAAGACGATGAGGAGGAAGATGATTCTGTAAGTTGTTTGTTTTTCCTTTGGTGAGAGAAGACCAATACAGTATAGGCTTTTTACTAATCACTGTTAGTCTTTTTTGTTGGAAAATTTTTGAACTGAAAAAGTATATTTTGTTTCATGACTGATGTTGTTGAATCTATGATCAATAAATACAGTTATGGGTCAAACCTTTATGTTGTTTAATGATGCCTATTTTAGTTTCTTTCAGTGATACACATAGTGTAACTCAGTGTTAGGTAACAAAAGTGGCAAAGAGAAACAGTAATCTGGGCCATAAATCCAAAAGCTTTCTTGTATGTAGAAATACATAACAAATAATTGAAGATAGGTGGAAGGAAATAATTTTAAAGGTACAAAAGAAGAAGGATTACTTAAATAGATTCATTAAGCTTCTGTTACCAATGTGAGTTCTGGTTGAACTGAAGATACTCATATTTATTAACTTCAGAAGTCTGAAAACTGAGTGGTTGGAAGGGTAGGCTACCTAAAGTATCTATGTGTTTGTGTGTGTGTCTAAAACTTGTTCTCTTTCTGATATCATGTTCTATCCATACTGGATCTTAGGAATGATATATATTTATTATGCTCATTTTGCTATAGTTACATTAGACCAATATTTTTCTTACTCATCATTTAATTTTTTAAGTAGAGATTGCTTTACTGTGAATACTGATTTAAAATACAGACCTACAGTATGTGTTTGTTTTTCATATATTTCTAATTGGAAAGAGAATTTAGTTTTAAGAGAAAAACCTGTTCTATTTTGTAAAAATAGTAAAAACAAACCAAAAATATTGATTAGATGACTCTTTAAGCCCCTTTTTATAATAACAATATCTTTCACAGTGGAGTTACACATATCTGAAATGCAAACTCTACTGTTAACTCATTTAAAACCTTCAACGCAGAGCACCTTTGCTACCTCCTGCCCCTGAAAAACTAGATTTTCAGGCAGGCTTCTCTTACCAGCTCAAACTTTTCTTCATCTGAAGTTTTATCTAGAAGTCCTATAAGTAAAACATGAAAGCAGAGCGTCTCTGGCTCACTTAAACTAGAAAGCACTATTGACTCAGCCTCTACTACCTTTGTCCCCTTTTTCTAGAGTTTTTCTGAACATGGTATGAATACCACTAGCAGATCAAAGCCAGGCTTCTTACATGTAAAGGCTTTTATGTCTCATCTATATCTACATCCATACCTCTCTCCCATTCTTTCTACCCTCTATGTTTTAGTAACATCAAAATTTTTATTTCCACATATTTATTGTCATACCATGCATCTTTGCTATTGTATGTACTCTTTTACCTCTCTGAAATGACCTTATTTTGGGATACCTTGTGAATTATTTTTCATTCTTCCAAACCCTCCCCAGATTTCACATCATTGACTCTTTCCATTCTCTTTGCTCTTTTTCCCATCACAGATTGGAATACTTCTTCCTCATTACTGTGTCTTTACGTTGCTGTATATACAGTTGTCCTTCAATATCCATGGGGGATTGGTTCTAGGACTCCCTGTGGATACCAAAATCTGCAGATGCTGAAGTTCTTTTTATAAAATTATGTGATATTTACATGTAAGCTGCATCTACCCATATGTTTTAAATCATCTCTAAATTACTTATATCTAATACAATATAAATGCTGTGTAAATAGTTGTTATACTGTATCGTTTAGGGAATAATGATAAGAAATATAGTCTGTATATGTTCAGTACAGATGCTTTTTTCCCCCCCAAATATCTTCAATACATGATTAATTGAATCCATGGATGTAAAACCCATGGATATGGAGGGCCAACTGTACTTCTATTCCATGTATCACAATTTATTTTATTATTACTGTGTTCCCTGTTAGACTCAAAGTACTTTGAGGACAGGTAATTCTGTATATCTAATCTTCAGTGCATAGTATGATGCACTATTATCACTTCACAGAAGCTTGATTTAGTTCATTTGATGTATAGCTTTATATTTATAAAATTATTTATTCCAGATCCTTCTCCTGTTTTTAAGATTTCTCTCCTGTTTTTAAGACTTCAAAGATGTGACTATAGTTTTTTTAGACATTCAACCTAACAAAATACCTCAGATCTGTTTAAAAAATTATCTTCATGATTTTAAGGTTTTACCTAACAGAGAAACTCTGCGATTGTGTCTTAAGAATGTAAGTTTATTTATACATTTTAAACTTGAATGGTTCCCATTCATCTTAGCCAGTGAGCAGATATTCATTAAATAGATTTATAATAAATAAGACAATATATTAGCATTTAAAAAAATTGTAAAGCAATGTGAAATGTTAGGTTAGAGTACATTTGTTGTCTGGGGAAATCTACTTTAGGAACATTATAATGAACTGTACCAAAACTTTTGATCAGGAAAGCATTGAATAAGGGCATATAAAAGTGGATGTTCAGAGGGGTAAATACAGAAGATTCCAGGAGGGTTAGCATTTATAATCTATTTGATTTACCAATCAACTCTAGTACAATTTGAACTCTACATTTCATGAGTTTGAGGAGACAATACAGAAATACTGTTCTAGGCATAAAAAAAGAACAATTTAGGCTGGGCGTGGTAGCTCACGCCTGTAATGCCAGCACTTTGGGAGGTCGAAGCAGGCAGATCATGAGGTCAGGAGGTCGAGACCATCCTGGCTAACACGATGAAACCCCATCTCTACTAAAAATACGAAAAAAAAATTAGCTGGGTGTGGTGGTGCATGCCTGTAGTCCCAGCTGCTTGGGAGGCTGAGGCAGGAGAATTGCTTGAACCCGGGAGGCGGAGGTTGCAGTGAGCTGAGATTGCGCCACTGCACTCCAGCCTGGGCGACAGAGCGAGACTTTGTCTCAAAAAAAAAAAATTAATTAATTCTGATGTTATCCAATTTTATTTTTAGTTATATTAAGAAAAAGCCCAGAAAAGCACTTTCAAGCCTAGATTATAATGTTGTATGAAATATATAAAGTATCATGGAAGAAAGAAAAATTGAAATGAGAACCTCAACACAGCTTTTGTATATTTGATAAAACTCTCAAGCACTTAAATGCAAAGATCACCAAATGAATCTTGAGTAATTTTATAAATCTAGGAGCTACTCATAAATCAGTTTCTATACCCTGCTTTTTAAGTTTTAGGCTGAATTGTGGCCTTTGAGCTGTTACGAGGATGCCAGAGATCAGTAACACCAGTGAATAGGAGTTTTGACTATGAAGACAGGAGGGGCAAAGAGACTTGACACCTCTGTTAGCAGTGTGGCTTTCTTTAAAATTTTCTTCCAAGTTGTCATCAGTGACCAACTAATATTCAAGTGCAAACTACAATAATAGTTTAATACTTATAGCTTTGTAGTCAGGACTATGTCTTACTTTAGGCAAGAGAATTCTTTATCTTTCTATATAGAGTGGATGGGTTTTGACTGTTATTATACTTTACTGGTGTGAGGAGGATAAATAAATGCTAGAGGTAGTTAAAGAGGGGGTACTTTCTTAGTTTGAAATTTCATTGAAAATAGCAACCATATTTATTCTGGAAGTGTTTTTGTTTTTAAATTTGTTTCCAGACTTTTGTAGAAAACTGTTTTTTAAATGTTTATTATAACAATGATATAATTTTTAAAAATTCCTTTGTTTGTTAATGTGTCACTTTTATTTATTAATCACATGCCTTATCTACTTTTGGAAAACAAATGAAGATAGCTGTACTTTGGAGTTCATGTAAAGTTAACCCGATTTTTTGTTTCATTTTTGTTTTAGCCACCAGAAAGGCAGATTGTGGTTGGAATATGTTCCATGGCAAAGAAATCCAAATCCAAACCAATGAAGGAAATTCTTGAACGGATCTCCTTATTTAAATATATCACAGTAGTAGTATTTGAAGAGGAGGTTATTTTGAATGAACCAGTGGAAAACTGGCCTTTATGTGATTGTCTTATTTCTTTCCATTCTAAAGGTATTAAGGGGAGTGGGGGAGAAACTCCTTTATCCTCTCTGTTTATAAAACTAATACATATTAATTGTAGACTATGAGATAAAACAGAAAAATAAACATTAACTCACTTTCATGGACAGGTGATATTAACATTGTGATGTATTTCTTTCCAGTGTTTGTCTTCTATGTGTATTTTCATTTAATTTAGTGTCATAGTGTATGTGTAATTTTATATTTAACCTTTTTCACTATTATATCAAGAAGTTTTTTTCCCCTACCATATCATTCTTAGATAATGTGGTTTTTAATGGTGGCATAGTATATCATTGTGTGGATATACCATAACATATTTAAATTTATCTAATATCCTAACATTTGGAAAGTTTCCAGTTTTCACTATTAAAAATAAGGTTGTGTGATCTTTTTCACTGCATATTTTTGTTTGCATCTCTAAGTTTCTTAGGACAAGTTCTTGAATTATTGAATACTTTAAGCCCCTTTCTTTGCTGTATAGAACAAGATCTATCATTTTTCATATACATATTCATACTTTATTTTTAAGAACTTAATAATTTGAGATTTTTAGACATTCCTTGCTATATTTTATTAATCAAACTGAAATATCACTTCAGCTTAAGTATTATGTCATTGTAAATTCCACTAATCAAAATTATTGCTGAGGGTACATCTGAAAATTCATAGCCTAAGAATCTGTGAATTAAGTGAATTTCCCACTAAGAACTATTAATTGAAAAGATGTGCTCTTGGTTGTAAATGTATTCATATTTAATCATCACTTGTTACCAAAATATGTTTTCCTGAGCTATGTTAAAGTCTTACTTCAGCAGGAAGAAGATGGAGCATGGTTGTGCTACCATAGCCTAAATTGATGTTCATTATTTCATAGAGAAGTCAAGACACTTATCTTCAAAGACTCAGGCTGCTCATTTTAGAGAACCTTAAAATTTCTTCCTCCTTGAGAGTAAAGCATTCTTCATTTACCCTCACATGGTTCTTCCTATTAATGTTATATTTGCCTGTAAAAACTAGGTGTTATAGCTAATGTCATATTCCACATACCATCTCTTGGTAGGGAAAAAGTTTCTCTTTAACGAAAACAAAAGCAGGAAACTGTGTAGGTGTTTTCTATTTGCTGAATTCTGTAAGGAGGCTTCAAATCATAGACATTGAGACATCTTTACAAGCGATGAATTCTGAGTCTTTATAAAACTTGCAGGATTTGTAATTTGTGGCTAAGTGGTTCTTGATATAAGGTATCTGTATTTAAATTTCAAAAACTAAGAGGAGTTTAGGAATAAATCTGGTTTAACTGGCCACAGCTTTTTGTTTTAATTTCAGCATGTTTTAATACTTTTTCTCTTAACTATTCTGGTAGTACTATAAAATATAGTCTCTTCACAGGTATACTTAGTATTCCATAGTTGAATACTAAAGTTATGTATGCTTGCTGATTTTTATCCTTTTCCATAGATATTTATTAAAATATTGCCTCTTAAGGAATAATAACAGGTAACATTTATTGAGCACTTACTATGCCAGGTACTGTGCTTAGTGCCTTATATCCACACTATTATTAATTCCTCAAAACTCTACTAGGTAAGACTGGTATACTACTCTTTTGTGCTGGTACCAGAGGCTTAGAGACGTTAAATAAATTTGCCCAAGGTCACATAGCTAGTGAAAGATGGAACCAGGATTTGAACGCTGGTTTATGTCTTTAACTGTTACGGTATACAACTGATGATGTGTATTGATGGATAAAATTGGAGACTTTGTGTCAATTTTTTTTTCCCCCTGGAGGACAGGGTCTTGCTGTGTCAACTAGGCTGGAGTGCAGTGGTATAGTCATAGCTCCCTGTAACCTCAAACTCTTGGGCTCAAGTGATCCTCCCACCTCAGCCTCCTGAAAGATAGAACTACAGGTTGCACCACTACCCTCAGCTGATTCTTTTGAATTTTTTGTAGAGATGGGATCTTGCTATGTTGCCCAGGCTGGTGTTGAATTCCTGGCATCAAGCACTCCTCCCAACTCGGCCTCCCAAAGTACTGGGACAGGCAAGAGCCACTGCAGCTGGCATTAGTGCCAATATAGAGAATAAAATACAATCATCAAAATTTTTTGGATTTTGGGGGAGGGGACCTGTTCTTAACTATATCTACTATTTGATTTGTTTTCATTGTAATTAGCACTTTTACCAGTCTACAAGTTTTAGGGAGTTAATTTCTAATATTTTAATGTTGACCTAGCAATAGCATGATTCTGCTCATATATTTTGAGCATATATGTCATATATGAATTAAGTTTTGCCTCTGTAGCTTTTTTTTTTTTTTTTTTTTTGAGATGGAGTCTTGCTCTGTTGCCCAGGCTGGAGTACAATGGTGCGATCTCCACTCACCGCAACCTCCACCTCCTGGGTTTGACTGATTCTCCTGCTTCAGCCTCTCAAGTATCTGGGATTACAGGTGTGCGCCACCACACCTGGCTAATTTTTTGTAATTTTAGTAGAGATGGGGTTTCACCATGTTGGCCAGGCTGGTCTCGAACTCCTGACCTCAGGTGATCCACCTGCCTCGGCCTCCCAAAGTGCTGGGATTACAGGCGTGTGCCCCCACGCCTGGCCCACTGTTTTTAAAGGCACATAAGTCTTTGAATATCAGCTAATTTATGTGTGTAGGCATCAAAATATCTAAGTGAAAAGAAGAGATGTTGAATACATTTTTTAAAAATCACCAGGTGATTCTGATACACCCATGTTATTTACATATAGATTTCTCTTTGTGTATGAGGTGAATCTTACCTTATTTCAGGTGACTGATTAGTCAGACCTTCACTTACATGTCAGTGCTCCAAATTTGGTTATATAACCACTGGTTTGTTGTGCCTTAATCAAATTATGAAAAAATAAGATTTAACATATAAGTTAAATCAAGGTTTATGTATATATTCCATACCTTTTATAGAAGGGTGTTATGTGTTAATGAAATGAATCTTTTATGGGAGGTGGCATCAATTCAAGTTAATAAAGTGTAGATGCTTATCTTGAGATTATACAGAATATGTTAATAATATGTGTTCTTAGGATTTCCACTGGACAAAGCGGTTGCCTATGCAAAACTCAGGAATCCATTTGTAATCAATGACTTGAATATGCAGTATCTCATACAAGATAGGTGAGTGGTGAAGTTGGCTGAATTAAGGGAAGGAAAAATAACATTAATTTAGTACCTACTGTACACTGACATGGCATCAGGTGTTTTTGCATTGTTAATTCATTGTACTTTCAAAATAATACTCAGAAATAGTTATTTATTACCTAATTTTACAGATGAGGAATCTTGATAATTAGGAAGATTGATTAATCTACCCAAAGTCACAAGTAGTTCCCCACGTAGTAGGACAAAGACTTAACCGTGATTGTTTAATTTCCAGAGCCTACTAAACCATTCAAACTTATGAGCACTTTTTCTGTCATGGGACTGATGATGAAATTAGGACTTTACTCATTATAACTAGATTTTTTTTTTTTTTTTTTGAGATGGAGTCTGGCTCTGTCGCCCAGTCTGGAGTGCAGTGGCGGGATCTCGGCTCACTGCAAGCTCCCCCTCCCGGGTTCCTGCCATTCTCCTGCCTCAGCCTCCCGAGTAGCTGGGATTACAGGCGCCCGCCACCACGCCCAGCTAATTTTTTGTATTTTTAGTAGAGACAGGGTTTCACCGTGTTAGCCAGGATGATCTCGATCTCCTGACCTTGTGATCCGCCTGCCGCAGCCTCCCAAAGTGCTGGGATTACAGGCGTGAGCCACCGCACCTGGCCTATAACTAGATTTTTTAAATGGTAAAGTATACCTATTTTGAAAAATATTATACTGTATATCTTAGCATTCATTTAACATGTAAAAAGCATGGCTTTCTAATAAATTATAAAATATGAGTGTATTTATGTATTTCATTCAATCGATGTTTCACTCCTATAGCTATTCTCATAATCTCACCAGCATTCTATTTTCTTGTTACAATATGAGATTTTATGTGTATGAAAAATGCTTTGTAAATATGAGACCTTATGGTTTTTTCACTCTATTTTTTTCTATTCTTCCAGAGAGTAACATTATTAATATCTAAAATTTAAAACATTTTCTCTACATTTACATATTAATTCATATATATGTATTTATATATATATATACAGCTATAGCTATAGAAATGTATGTTTGTTTTAAATGGTTTGAAAAGTAAAAGCGTACCGAAAGCCATTTAATCTTGTCACTGTATCTATCATATTTTTTCCTATAGAAAACAATACATACATAACAATCACATTTTACCAAATTAGAATCACTTTTCTCTAGTATACTGTGAACATTTCTCCATGTCATTAAATACTATTTGAGCATAAGGCTTTTAATGCTTAGGTAATGTTCTGTCATTGTGATAATATCAACTTTATTCAGCCATTTTTAAAATATATTTATGTTCTCAGTTTTAATAATTAGTTTCTCAATAAGCTAGAAAGAATTGTGCATAAATTTGTGTTCTTATTGCTGAATATTTCCTCAGAATACCTTTTTTGAATATTCGAAGTGACATTTATTTAAAAAATAAAAAGTGTTGAGATATATACCCTTTTTAGTTGTAGAACAACAATAATGTCTTTTAAGAAAACTACAATAATATATTCATTGTGAAATGGAGCAATAAAACAATAAGGATGTTTCCCTTTTTCTTCAGGAGAGAAGTATATAGTATTCTTCAAGCTGAAGGTATTTTACTTCCTCGTTATGCAATTTTGAACCGTGACCCAAATAATCCCAAAGGTAAGAGTAAGAGATTTTAGGTAAGCTTCCTTTGCCATGTGACATACTTTTGGGCCACATTCTTATAATAATTAACTGGAAGGAATTTAAAGAATTCATAGTATTCTATTCCATTTTAAAAAATAATCTAAACAGACAAACATATTCAATTAAAAGGTGACACTGAGTTAAAAGGCTACCTAATTTAGGAATTATTTATCCTTCTCTTCTTTGGCCTACTTTTGACATATCTCTAAGAATCATGAGTTAGAATTTTGAAATTGCATACAAGTAAATTTGTATTGATTAAGGGTGAACAAGTGATTTATCTATGACTATTGAATTAAGTATTAGAAACTTCATGCTACAATGCCAAAAACTAAATACTGGCCAAGAATTTGGAAATACAGTTGGCCCTGGAACAGCATGGGTTTGGACTGTGCTGGTCTGCTTATTCACGGAATAAACATGAATTGAAAATACAGGATTCGTGGGTCCCACATATACTGATAGCCAACTTTTCATTTACATGGATTCTGCAGAGCCAACTGTCGGACTTGAGTATGTGAAGATTTTGGTATACGAGGGGGTTCCTGGTACCAGTCACCGCGTATGACAAGGGGCAACAGTACTTCTAAGTATTTATTAATATTTTAAAGCACTGTTTGCTCCTTTTTTTCTGGTTATCTAAAACATAGCATGGAAGCTATACCTAACTTAGTCACAAGGCAAGATACGTGTTTGTCTTGAGTTAACATTTCTGTTCACACTTAGTATTGTGGGGAATTTTGATGAATTTATCATACCTTAAACCATCTTTTATTAAAAACTAGGGGGGAGGCAGAACAAGATGGCCAAATATACCCTCTAGTGATTGTCCCACTCCCCACAGGAACACCAAATTATAAACTAGCCATGCAAGAATGCACCTTCATAAGAACCAAAAAGTTAGTCCACCAAGGTGGTGCCTCTAGGAGTCAGCAAGAGTTTGTAGCATTCCTGGACTTAGGGCGCCCCCTAGTGCTAATACAGCTGCAGTGACCTCAGGCTTAGATCATAACGCTTAGTCTTTTTTGAATATGTGGAAAGCTTTCTCAAGAAGGATGGATACAAACAAGCCCAAACGGTGAAGACTGAAATAAATACCTAACTTGTAAATACCCAGACATCAGTGAATGTCTACAAGCATCAAGAACATCCAGAAAAATGTGACCTCACCAAACAAACTAAGTAAGGTACCAGTTACCAATCCTGGAGTGATGGAGATATGTGACCTTTCAGACAGAGAATTCAAAATAGCTGTCTTGAGGAAGCTCAAGAACTTCAATGTAACATGGAGAAGGAATCAGAATTGTATCGTGAGAAATTAACAAAGAGATTGAAATAATTCAAAACAAGCCAAAATTCTGGAACTGAAAAATTCAGTTGACAAACTGAAATATACATCAAAGCCTCTCAACAGCAAAGTGGATCAAGTAGAAGAATTAGTGAGCTTGAAGACTGGCTATGTGAAAATCCATAGCCAGAGGAGAAAGAGAGGAAAAGAATCAAACACACTTACAGGACTAAAGAGACCTGACAGAGGAGCTTGAACAAACTTCCCACGTAGCACTTTTCATCTTTTTAGCCCACTCCTCTCTTCATTTTTCTTTAAGAACTTTGGGACCTACGTAGTTAATAAGGGGAAGGGAAAATGTCAAAAAAAAAATCTTAAAAATAGCCTCAAAGGGACAAATGCAAGAATTAATGCTCTTAAAGAGAACATAGATCATGGTAGAAAGTTTATTGAAATAAGCAATACTGTTATTGCTTTCCAAACCTAAAGAAAGATACGAATATGCATAGGTCATAGAAGAATATGAAGATTTAACCCAAATAAGACTATCTCAAGGCATATATTAATTAAACTCTCAAAGGTCAAGGATAAACAAAGATCCTTAAAGCACCCAGAGAATAGATGTATATAACATGTAAAGAAGCTCTGATACAACTGGCAGCTGACATCTA
Source organism: Gorilla gorilla gorilla (assembly GCF_029281585.2). Classification (NCBI taxonomy): domain Eukaryota; kingdom Metazoa; phylum Chordata; class Mammalia; order Primates; family Hominidae; genus Gorilla; species Gorilla gorilla. The sequence continues at coordinate 106,949,071 of NC_073228.2, forward strand.
AGCAGAAAGCTTATAGGCTAGGAGAGAGTGTGATGGCATTCAAAGTGTTGAAGGAAAAACAAAACTTCCAACCTAGAATATTCTATTCAGCAAAATTATCCTTCAAACATGAAGACATAATAGACTTTACTAAACAGAAGCTGAGGGATTCATGAATTACCAGTGTTGTGGAATTTTTCTGTCCTTATAGGATAGGATAGGAAAAAGATCTTACAGATCTTTTACAGGAAATGCTAAAAGGAGTTCATCAATCTGATAGAAAAAGACGTTAAAAATAAGAAATCATCTCGGCCGGGTGCAGTGGCTCACGTCTGTAATCCCAACACTTTGGGAGGCCAAGGTGGGTGGATCACGAGGTCAGGAGATCGAGACCATCCTAGCTAACATGGTGAAACCCCGTCTTGTGTCCGGAATTGGTGGGTTCTTGGTCTCACTGATTTCAAGAATGAAGCCGCAGACCCTCGCGGTGAGTGTTACAGCTCTTAAGGTGGCACGTCTGGAGTCTGTCCCTTCTGATGTTCAGATGTGTTCGGAGTTTCTTCCTTCTGGTGGGTTCGTGGTCTCGCTGGCTCAGGAGTGAAGCTGCAGACCTTCGCGGTGAGTGTTACAGCTCTTAAGGTAGCGCGTCTGGAGTTGTTCGTTCCTCCCGGTGGGCTCGTGGTCTTGCTGGGCTCAGGAGTGAAGCTGCAGATCTTCGCGGTGAGTGGTACAGCTCATAAAAGCAGCGTGGACCCAAAGAGTGAGCAGTAGCAAGATTTATTGCAAAGAGCGAAAGAACAAAGCTTCCACAGTGTGGAAGGGGATCCGAGCGGGTTGCCAATGCTGGCTCCGGCAGCCTGCTTTTATTCTCTTATCTGGCCCCACCCACATCCTGCTGATTGGTAGAGCCCAGTGGCCTGTTTTGTCAGGGCACTGATTGGTGCGTTTACAATCCCTGAGCTAGATACAAAGGTTCTCCACATCCCCATCAGATTAGTTAGATACAGAGTTTCCACACACAGGTTCTCCAAGGCCCCACCAGAGCAGCTAGATACAGAGTGTCGATTGGTGCATTCACAAACCTTGAGCTAAACACAGGGTGCTGATTGGTGTGTTTACAAACCTTGAGCTAGATACAGAGTGCCGATTGGTGTATTTACAATCCCTGAGCTAGACATAAAGGTTCTCCACGTCCCCACCAGAGCAGCTAGATACAAAGTGTCAATTGGTGCACTCACAAACCTTGAGTTAAACACAGGGTGCTGATTGGTGTATTTACAATCCCTGAGCTACAAATAAAGGTTCTCCAAGGCCCCACCAGAGCAGCTAGATACAGAGTGTTGATTGGTGCACTCACAAACCTTGAGCTAAACACAGGGTGCTGATTGGTGTATTTACAATCCCTGAGCTAGACATAAGGACTCTCCACGTCCCCACCAGACTCAGGAGCCCAGCTGGCTTCACCCAGTGGATCCCGCACTAGGGCTGCAGGTGGAGCTGCCTGCCAGTCACGCGCCGTGTGCTCGCACTCCTCAGCCCTTGGGTGGTCGATGGGACTGGGCGCCGTGGAGCAGGGGGTGGTGCTCGTTGGGGAGGCTCGGGTGGCACAGGAGCCCATGGAGGGGGTGGGAGGCTCAGGCATGGCAGGCTGCAGGTCCCAAGCCCTGCCCTGCGGGAAGGCAGCTAAGGCTCGGTGAGAAATCGAGCGCAGCGCCGGTGGGCTGGCACTGCTGGGGGACCCAGTACACCTTCCGCAGCCACTGGCCCGGGTGCTAAGTCCCTCATTGCCCGGGGCCAGCAGGGCTGGCTGGCTGCTTCGAGTGCGGGGCCCGCCAAGCCCACGCCCACCCAGAACTCCAGCTGGCCCGCAAGTGCCGCCCTCAGCCCCGGTTCCTGCTCCCGCCTCTCCCTCCACACCTCCCTGCAAGCTGAGGGAGTGGGCTCCAGCCTTGGCTAGCCCAGAAAGGGGCTCCCATAGTGCAGCGGCCGGGCGAAGGGCTCGTCAAGCGCCGCCAAAGTGGAAGCCCAGGCAGAGGTGGCGCCGAGAGCGAGTGAGGGCTGTGAGGACTGCTAGCACGCTGTCACCTCTCAGTCTCTACTAAAAATACAAAAAAAAAATTAGCCGGGTGTGGTGGCGGGTGCCTGTAGTCCCAGCTACTCGGGAGGCTGAGGCAGGAGAATGGCATGAACCCAGGAGGCGGAGCTTGCAGTGAGCCAAGATGGCGCCACTGCACTCCAGCCTGGGCAAGTGAGCAAGACTCCGTCTCAAAAAAAAAAAAAAATTCAAGAAATCATCTGAATGTGTAAAACTCACTGGTAATAGCAAGTACACAGATAAATACATAATACTGTAACACTGTCATTGTGGTGTACAAACCTCTTATATATTTCATAGGAAGACTAAAAGGCAAACCTGTCAGAAATAATAACTACAACAACTTTTTACGAGTATAGAAACATAAAAATAGAGACAACAAAAAGTCAAAACATGGATGGGGGGAAATGGAGTTAAAATGTAGAGTTTTTAAAATTTTTATTTTCTTTGTAATCAGAGTTAAGTTGTCATCAATTTAAAATAATTGTAATAAAATGTTATTTGTAAGCCTTATGGTAATCACAAAACAAAAACCTGTAACAGATACACAAAAAATAAAAAGAAATTAAAATATACTACCAGAGAGAATTACATATGTATAGTATTTGAGATAGGGTCTTGCTCTTCACCCATGTTGGAGTGAAGTGGCGTGATCACTTTTCACTGTAGCCTCGACTCCCAAGTGATTCTCGCACTTCAGCTTCCTGAGCAGCTGGGACTACAAGCACAGGCCACCAGACCCAAGTAATTATTTTTTGTAGAGACAGGATCTCACTGTGTAGCCCAGGCTGGTTTCAAAACTCCTTGGCTCATGTGATCCTCCTGTCTCAGACTCCCAAAGTGCTGGGGACCATCATGCCCAGGCAGAAAATCACTTTCCCACAAAGGAAGATAGGACAGGAAGGAAGGAAGGAAGGACAAAAAAATGGGAACCTCAGAAAACAAATGCCAAAATAGCAGAAGCAAGTCTTTACCTATCAATAATAACGTGAATGCAAATGAGCTAAATTCTTGCAACAAAACACTTAGAGTTGCTAAATGGATTAAAAAATAAGATCCAACTCTATACTCTCTACATATGATCATTTCAATTGATGGAGAAAAAGCATTTGATAAAATTAAACATCCCTTCATGATAAAATCTCTCAAAAAACTGGGTATGGAATGAACTTACCTCTATGTGATAAAAGCGCTATATGACAAACCCACAGCTAACATTATACTGAACAGGGAAAAGGTGAAAATATTTCCTCTAAGAACTGGAACAAGACAAGGATGTCTACTTTCATCTCTTTTATTCAACATAATACTGGAAATTATAGCCAGAGAAATTAGGGAAGAGAAAGAAATAAAGGGCATCCAAATTGAAAAAAAAGGAGTTACATTATTCTTGTTTATAGATGATATGATCTTACAGTTGGAAAATCCTAGAGTCTTTACCACAAAACTATTAGAACAAGTTCAGTAAAGTTGCAGGATACAATATCAACTTACAAAAATCCATAGCATTTCTATATGCGAACAGCAAACAATCTGAAAAAGAAACTAAAAAAAAAAAAGTAATCCCATTTACAATAGCTACAAATAAATTAAATACCTCAGAATTCACTTAAAGAGATGAAAGATCTCTTCTACAATGAAAACCATAAAATGCTGATGAAAAAAATTGAAGAGAACACACAAAAAAATGGAAAAATACTCCATTTTCATAGATTGAAAGAATCAGTATTGTTAAAATTGCCATACTACCCAAAGCCATCTACAGATTCAATGCAGTCAGAATAGCAAAGACATTCTTCACAGAAATAGAAAAAAAATACTAAAATTTATATGGAACCACAAAAAACTCAGAATAGCCATAGCCAGCCTGAGCAAAAACAACAAAACTGGAGGAATCACATTATTTGACTTCAAGTTGTACTGCTAAGCTATAGTAACCAAAACAGGATGGTACTGGCATCAAAATATAGACCAATGGAACAGAATGCAGAATCCAGAAAATAATACACACATTTGCAGTTAACTCATTTTCAACAAAGTTGACCAGAATGTCCACTGGGGATAGGACAGTGTCTTCAGTAAGTAGTGTTGGGAAAACTTGATATCTATATCCAGAATCAAATTAGGCCCCTATCTCTCTCCATATACATAATCAAAATGGATTAAATACTTAAATCTAAGACCTGAAGCTATGCAACTACTAGAAGAAAACATTGTAGAAACACTCCAGGATACTTCTCTGGGCAAAGATTTCTTGAGTAAGACCTCAGAAACCCAGGCAACCAAAGCAAAAATATACCAATGGGATCATATCAACCTAAAAAGCTTCTGCACAGCAAAGGAAACAATACAGTGAAGAGACAGTCCACGGAATGGGAGAAGATATTTGTAAACTACCCATTTGACAAGGGACTAATAACCAGAATATATAAGAAGCTCAAACAGCTCTATAGGAAAAAAAAAAATCTAATTGAAATATGGGCAAAAGATTTGAACAGATTTTTCTCAAAGGAAGACATACAAATGGCCAATAGGTATATGAAAATATGCTCAACGTCACCAATCATCAGAGAAATGCAAATCAAATCTGTGATGAGATATCAACTCATCCAAGTAAAATGGCTTTTATCAAGAAGACAAGCAATAAGAAATGTTTGCGAGGATGTGGAGAAAGGGAATACTGTTGGTGGGAATGTAAATTAGTAAAGCCACTATTGAGAACAAAATGGAGGTTCCTCAAAAAACTAAAAATAGAGCTACCATATGATCTTGCAATCCCACTGCTGGGTATATGTCCAAAAAAGAGGAAATCAGTATATTGAAGAGATATTTGCACTCATGTTTATTGCAGCACCACTTGGAATAGCCAGTATAGAAACAACCTAAGGGTCCATTAATGGATGGATAAAGAAAATGTGGTACCTATAGATAATGGTATATTATTCAGCTATAAAAATAATGAAATCCTGTCATTTGCAACAACATGGATGGAACTGGAGGTCTTATGTTAAGTGAAATAAGCCAGGCAAGAAGGAAATATTGCATGTTTTCACGTGTGGGAGCTTAAAAAAAAGATGAACTCTTAGAGCTTGAGCATAGAATACTTGTTACTGGAGGGAAGGGTTGCAAGGATGACGGGGATGAAGTGAGGATAGTTAGTGAGTATAGCAATACAGTTAGATAGAATAAATAAGATCCAGTATTTGGTAGCACAATAGGGTGACTATAGTTTACAATAATTTATTTTATATTTTGAAATAACTAAGAGTGAAATTAGAATGTTCCTAACACAAAGAAATGATAAATGTTTGAGGTGGTGAATACCCCAACTATTCCAGTTTGATTATTACACATTGTATGCCTGTATCAGAATTTCACGTGGACCACAAAAATATATACAACTACTATGTACCCATGATGATTAAAAATAACATTTAAAAAAGATATAAAGTAATCATCATCTGAAACAAGAAACTTTTCTTGTCTAGAGGTAAAAAATTAACTTTCTAATTGAATTGCTGGCTTACTTTGCATATAAGTTACTTTCTAACTTAAATAACTTCATGTTTTACGATATCTGTGATACGAGTAATCTCACAGTTTTCAGAAGATGGTGGCATTCTTGAGTTACTTCTCAGTCTTTCTTGATATAATAATTTCACGTCTAACTTTGAATTCTGTGGTGTGGTAGTGTGAAATGGTAAGTCTGTAAAATTTTGAAGAACTATAGCTTTTAATGCCATATGTATCATAAATGTTGGCACATGTTATTTACATAAACATGGATAATTAAAATCAAGTAAGTACATTATCCAAGTATTCTTTTATGGTCTTTTAGTGAAAAAGTCCTCGATAATAGTGTGGTGTCCTGATAATATAATAAGAATATGTGATATTTCTTGCAATCGTGTTTGTTTTATAGAATGTAACCTGATTGAAGGGGAAGATCATGTAGAAGTAAATGGGGAAGTTTTTCAAAAGCCATTTGTAGAAAAGCCAGTCAGTGCAGAAGATCACAATGTTTACATTTATTACCCAACTTCTGCTGGTGGTGGAAGTCAAAGACTCTTTAGAAAGGTAACACCTTTGTAACTTTTGTATGAATACTCTTCTTTATACATTGTCGTGTGTTATTAAAAGCAATCAAGCATTTAATTACGGTTAAATATTGAACTCTTGAAAATGTATCATTTAGAGGTAAATTTATAAAACTGATATACTTTGTTAGAAAATCATGGCATCATTTTAGTTATTTAATGTTGTTAAGCAGAATTTCTGCCTGCAGAATGCCAGGAAAGATACTTGACTTTTCTTTTCCCTCCCATTTTGTACATCTGTCAAACTAGAAATTCACTTAAGCAGTAGCAGTCTTTTAGAATAATGGCCCAGAAAAATAACAGCTCATAGAAAAAGTAACATTAATAACTTTATGTACATGAAAGTATACTTAATTGTACTCAAATGCAAATTAAATTGAGATATAATGACATTGTATTACTTTTTGGATTGACAAAGATAAAAAATATTGAGCTAGTTGAGAAATAAGCACAAGACCAAACATTGTTGGCAGAAATACAAAGCAATGTAGCCTCTTAACAACATAATTTAGCAATGTATCAGAATGTAAAATGCATATACATATAGAAATTGATGGAAATTCAAATTAAGAACACAGTGAGATACCATTTTAACATCCATTAAAGTAGCAGATATTAAGAAGCCTAACAATAACAAGTGTAAACAAGGATGTAGAACAGTGAAAACTTACACATTGCTGATGAGACCCTACGTTGTTAAAATAGTTGATAAAGATTTTTCATTATCTTCACAAGTTGCATATGAGCACATTCTATTAATGAGCCGTTCCACTTTTATTATATACCTTAGAAACACTCATACATGTTTGCTGTTGGGTCACATAAGAATGTTGAAAGCAACATTGTTGTAATCACCAAAGCTTGGAAGATAACCTAAACATACATTGATAGGAGAATAGATAAATTCTGGTGTATTTACACAGTGGAAAATTCTAGAGTAGTAAAAATGAACAAACTTGAGTTACATGCAGCAACCTGGATGAATCTTAGGAACATAATTCTTAATGTTCATTGTATTTCTATGTTCTCTAATATATAAGTTATGGTAACAGTAGAGACTACTATAGTGCCAAGTATATAGTAAGTTTCGTTAAATATTTGTGGATTAAAAAATGTATTTGAAAATGTCTAAGATAGAAATAGATGGTAAATAAACTATTTGTCATTTTATCATAAAAATGAGGGAAATAATTTACTTTTTTATATCGATGGACATCTTTTGTTTTCAGATTGGCAGTAGAAGTAGTGTTTATTCTCCAGAAAGCAATGTACGAAAAACAGGCTCATATATATATGAAGAGTTTATGCCCACAGATGGTACTGATGTTAAGGTAGGATTGATTAAAATAGATTTTAGTTTTATATTTCAAGTTTACCAATGATATCAGAAAAAGTAGTTAATCTTTAGCTATATCTAACCTTTATTCTGGATCTCTTTCTTTTTGATTAGGGATTCCTCATGTTTTGTACCATCAACATCTTTAGCAGTCTATGGACTCTTTTTTAAGAGTAGTGTTTTTAAATGCTTTAAACATGTAAGATTATGATGGAGACAAATTTTATCCAAATATAATAAAATATTTAAAAACCAACTTTGTGTTGCACATAATATGTCTTTAAAGGGGCATTAAATAATAAGATACCAGGGATAAAGGTCTAATAACCACCACAGTTTCCAAGCAGTGATTAGTGTAAGTGAGGTTTTGAGATCTGTGACAACTGTTATGTGATATAAAACATGTCTGTCATTTTAGTTGGTGACAAATAGGTCTTAATTGCTTTACCTTCAGCCATTCTCTCTCTAACCAGAATGTTTTCTAAAGTATAAATCTGAGTATGAATCCTTAAAAATTCTCTAGTGGATCCTTATTGACCACAGGATAATAACCAGATTCATAATCCTGCCATACAAGATATTTCAGTCTGTCCTCTCTTTGTCTTATAAACCTCATTTCTTACAGTATAAACTACATCAGATAACTTGCCAATACCTGAATACATCATGCTGTTCATGCCTCTTTCCTTTACTTTTCTTCTCTTACCTGCACTCAGATTATGCCCTCACCCTTTTAAAGATGTTCTTTTGGAAGGTTTTTTTTTCCTGTAAGTTTTATAGTTATTTGCATCTCTCATTTGTTAAACTAAAACAATTTGAGGAGAGCGATCACATTGTATACATCCTAGTATTCCCTCGTAATACTCAATATAATAGTTTTCTATAGAGAATGAAACTTCACTTTACCAATTTTGCTATATAATGATTACTTACAACCTTTCCCAATGAACCGAAAATTTGGGCAAGTAAAATAGAAAGATGTGTCTACTAGCCTGGATTCTGAACTATTTTTTAGTAATTTTTTCATTGTATTTGTTGTCTGTTCGTTACACACACACACACACATACATACATATATTTATACATTTATTAAACATTTGTGAAAGGTTTATACAGTGGGTCCAGATTATGCCCATGCTGAAGCTCGAAAATCTCCAGCACTTGATGGCAAGGTGGAACGAGACAGTGAAGGAAAAGAAGTAAGATACCCTGTTATTCTCAATGCACGAGAGAAATTAATTGCTTGGAAAGTCTGCCTTGCTTTTAAGGTAAGATGTTATACAAGCCTATAGATCCTTATAAAGGTAAATTCTAATTTTCTTTTTTGACTAAGACATTATTGGTGCTTATAATTGGAGAAGTAAACCGAGAAAGTAATTAATACATCTGAATGGTTCATGTACTTTTCAAGGGATTCTTGTGGTGCCAATATATTCTTTTGTATTATATAAAAGAAAATCTGGTCAGTTTATTCAGAAATTAAAAATAAAATTAAAATTCAGAAATGACTCAGCTGATCAGTGTTTTAGGGTTATTGTCTAGCATACTTTTTGAAACTGGCTTTAAGTGTTACTTTCATAGAATTGGTAAGTTTTTTTGTTGAATGAAAACAGTTCTCAGTGGTCTATGTTCATGAAAACAATATAAAAACATTTCTTTTTTTTTTTTTTTGAGACGGAGTCTCGCTGTCACCCAGGCTGGAGTGCAGTGGCACGATCTTGGCTCACTGCAACCTCTGCCTCCAGGGTTCAAGCGATTCTCCTGCCTCAGCCTCCAGAGTAGCTGGGATTACAGGCATCCACCACCATGCCCGGCTAATTTTTGTATTTTTAGTAGAGAGGGGGTTTCTCCACGTTGGCCAGGCTCATCTCAAACTCCTGACCTCGTGATCTGCCCACCTCGGCTTCCCAAAGTGCTGGAATTACAGGTGTGAGCCACTGCACCCGGCCAAAACCGTTTCTTGAAAAAAACTTTTTTACTTCTGACATTTGACTAATTCTCTCAATCTATATTGTTAAGTTTCTTCCTAACTACTGTATAGTAAAGATTTAAATAGAAGTACTACAACCTTCCTTTAATGAAGGATAAAAATTTTACCTTCTTGAAATCTTAAAGACTAGTATATATTACTGGTTATTAAATAATAAATAATTATTTTGTGCCTTAATAATTTGAAGTGTCTTTCATGGAAGGAATGTTAGCCTGTAAATAAGTTTTAATAGCTTTATAGAAATCCTTTTATTATGCCAGGATTCTGAAAGCTGTGACAAAAAATCACATTATACTAATACCTGATGATTGAACTTAAAATGTAGATCAGAAAGTTCTTAGAGCCTGAGTGGCAAATTCATGCCTTTTGGCCATTTTCTTCACCCAGATAAAGTAAATTTATTACAGGTGTTCACGAATATGTGGTATTAGGGGTTTAAAAGATCACAGGATTTCGACTGGGCATGGTGGCTCACACCCATAATCCCAGTACTTTGGGGGTGCTGAGGTAGGTGGATCACTTGAGGCCAGGAACTCCAGACCAGCCTAGCTAACATAGCAAAACCCTGTCTATACTAAAAATACAAAAATTAGCCTTGTGGTGGCTCATGCCTGTAATCCTAGCTACTGCAGTGGCTGAGGCACAAGAATTCCTTGAACCTGGGAAGTGGAGGTTGCAGTGAGCCAACATTGTGCCACTGCACTCCAGCCTGGGTGACAGAGTGACACTACCTTTCAAAACCAAACAAAACAGATCACAAGATTTCCTCTGGAATATGTCCTCAAAACTATTCTCCACGTCCATCCTCCTTTTTTTTTTTTTTTTTTTATTAACATGGTGTAATTTCTGCTAGTGCCAAGTTTTTTTTTAATCAGATCCTTTAAAAATTTTGCTTTTGTTTTTAAATTAAATGTTAATTGAAGAACTTTGTGATCAAATATATTATTTTTGGGCCTCTGTAGCCCCTTATGCATTATTGTTCTACATCTACTTTATGATGAAAGACTTAAATAATCATATAGCCTCTATAATGTATTTTCAGAGTACTCAAGTTATGAATAAGTAATTTCTTTCATTTCTTATTATGAAGTAAACCACTATATAGTAATATACTTTTAAGCATTTATAAAATTTGATATGTTCTGATAGGACTAGAAAACTGTGAATCTTAATAATTTAAATAAAACCTTAAAGTTTATAACTTATTTTAAATAGCAAACAGTTTGTGGCTTTGATTTGTTACGGGCCAATGGACAGTCCTATGTCTGTGATGTCAATGGCTTCAGTTTTGTGAAAAATTCCATGAAGTATTATGATGACTGTGCAAAAATACTTGGGTAAGAATTTTTAAATTTTTCTTTTTACCTTCATATACTAGTTATTCAGAAACCAAATGCCTGTTAACATTAAATGGTCAGGGTTTTTAAGCATTCTAGAGTAAAGATCAGTGTTCATAAAATGATACCCCCAGAGACTATGCCAGATCCTGAATTATACTTTGGCTTATCAAAGACAGATTAATTTATGATCAGTATAGATGAAAACCTTTAACTTCATATGTTTACAAATACTATAACATGTTGATTATTAGTCAAAAGTTTATTCGTTAGAATACTTTATTCCTCAAATTTATGCCATGTAGTTATAGTGGAAAAGGTTTTCTTCTACTTAATGGACAAAATTAACATTCATGAAATAAACAGAGTAAAATAGAAATATTTAGAATTCATGACTCTTTTGCATGACAATTCATTCTACAAGCGTATGTTACTTGATGATATTTTCATAAGATTATCAAGTGAATGTAAAAAAATTATTGTAGGTGGAAATGCCATTTTTATATTCTTCAACCTGTTTTCTTTATACCTTTATTCAGAAGACTAGCAAGGCAATAACTATTTTTAAGACATTTCCAGGTATATATGACAAATCCATAGGAAACTTACATTAAAAAATGTTCGATAATTGGAGCTAGCTTTTATACTGGTTAAGTATCCCTTATCCAAAATGCGTGGGACCAGAAGTGTTTTGGATTTCAGATTTTCAGATTAAGAACATTTAACCCACAGTGTGTTTCAAAGATTTACAAACTTACCCTTAAAGTGATGTAAGGGAGAGTTTACTAAATTTTAGCATAAATAAATGCTAAATTTAAACAAAGCCAAAAAGTAAACATTTTTCCATTTTTAACCCTATTAGTATAGTAGTGATTTGTTAAGATGAACACAATATTTAGAGTAGCATTATAGATGTTCAATAAAGTGATAAGAATTTATCAGTAGCCACACAGAAGAGACAATCTTGAATTTCAGAATGTATGTAGTTAGATGTGATGTAATTGTAGTGATTTCTTTGAATCCAATGTTGATTGATATTTTAAAACTAAAGTAAATAATCTCAAATTTGTGAAATCCCATTGATGTGTCTAATACATCAATTTGGAACTGCTGATTTTTATTTTTTCTTGATCAGAATTGATTCTGTGGGTTATCTTTTATGTGATGTAATCACCAGATAGTTTAACTCTTATGATTCTCTCTCATTCTCATTAAGTACCCAGTTTTGTCTTAAAACGTACTAATTTTAAATCTTTTCTTTTTTGTCTTGAAGAAATATTGTAATGCGAGAACTTGCTCCACAATTTCATATTCCATGGTCAATACCCTTAGAAGCTGAAGATATCCCAATTGTACCAACTACATCTGGAACTATGTAAGTCTGAATTATTTTCATTTAGAAATTGAGTTTTCCTTGCCATCTGTGCTATTAGGATAAAAATTAAATTTCTGAATGATGATTAGACACTTTAGTGTGTATGATTTCATATGATTCAGCTTGAAGATAGGGGAGTAGATTATACGTATTTATAAGGGTCCACTAATTGTTACAAATAAACTACTGAAACATGCCTGGATATTTATAGAATTGTTTAATCAAGCCATAAAAATAAAAAAGGTACCAATAGGAATGTTACTTAAAGGTTCATAGTGGTCTTACAACTTTTGCTCTCTCAAGTCATATCTTGCATAATTATACCAGTATTGCCAAAATGTTTTATAACATTCTCTTATTGAAAATTATTCCTTTAAATTCATGTCAGTTGACTGAATGCTTTTTTTTCACAACTTAGATATTTATATTAACATGTTAAATATCCTGAGACGTACTGATGATGGGGGGAACTAATTTTGTTTTTAATCAGCATTTTTCATACTGATTTAACATGCAAGTGTTAAATAAAATTTTTTTCAGGTAACTCAATTGATAATCCTGCAGGGTTATGTTCTGCAGTTCACACTTGAGCACACACTAGATTATACCTCTGAATTCTAGCATGCTTCTAAGATGATTTTATCTTCCAGTAATTTGAGTTGTAAATACTTGTTCTCCTTACATGGGCAAAACTTAGCAAATATATAAATATAGCAACCATCATGTAAAGTTTTATTTTGATTTAATGAAGTCTCAGTCTGTAGTGACCTAATGCTATGGATCAGATATTTAAGAAAGGTCAGAAATTGTAGTCCATCTACTTTTATCCCAGAGTTAATGTAGCCATTTCTAGAGAAGAAAAGGTTGTATTCTATTATATAGCTTAATATCACCTCCCTCCCCCAGCTTCTTAAGTTCTTTTTGAATTTTATTTCATAAAGTTAAAACTAGATTGTTATAAGTATTATTCTTCATGGGAAAGATCTTGAAATGGTAAAAGATGGCTTTAAATAGATGACTAAATGTTCATATTAATCTGAATTATACAACACAAATCTTTTTTAGAGAATTAAGAACATATATATTTTTTCATTTTAGGATGGAACTTAGATGTGTCATAGCTGTTATACGTCATGGGGATCGAACACCAAAACAAAAAATGAAAATGGAAGTGAGACATCAGAAGTATGTTTTAAGATGAATAATTTAACATGCATGATATAATTTTAAGATTTCTGATAAGTGATCAACTCTTTTGATTAATACATCATATAGAAAAACTTTTATCTACTGTCTCTTGGCCATTTATATTTAAACCAGTGGGTGCGTACAAAATCCATTTAAAATATGTTCATTAGCATCTAAAATTATTGTGGCAATATTCATAAATATCATCAGTCTGCCCTGGCTTTCATTTATTGTCATAAAGGTGTTCTATTTAATCTTTGCTTATCACTCTCTTGTATTGCATTCTGAGAGTGAGTAATCCCTCAGCCTTTTAGAAGAAAATTAGTAGAATGAAAGTTTCTGTTATTTCTATCCAGTGTTTGGTTTGGAGATGATAAAATTTGAAAACCCTGAGCCATTAAGTATGTGTTGACACAAGTAATTTTCAATGTATATGCAATGACTTCAGAAAATATATAATATTATGAACTATAATTGTATGTTTGGTTTCCGTGAAAAAACTTTGAAAAGTAGTATGGTGATTATTAGTTTGGTATCATTTAGGAAAGTACTAAGTTTTATCAATCAAAGTTGAGCAGCAACATGTACAGTGAAAGAGGAAACACAGTACTTGAAATCCTTAGATCCCAAGTTCTAGTCCCATAGCTTATCATTTATTATTTGTTAGTTTAAACATATATTGGTAATGTTAATTATTGCAAGTGACTAACAGTGTTCTGTCTTTTTTATAAGATTTTTTGATCTTTTTGAAAAGTGTGATGGATATAAATCAGGGAAATTAAAACTCAAAAAACCAAAACAGTTACAGGCAAGTGTATTTGCTTTCTTGTTTAATTTTAAATTTTTTAGTGGTGAAATTACATAAAAATTCAATTTTTTGTTAATTTATTTTATAGGAAGTGCTAGATATTGCACGACAGCTTCTTATGGAGCTAGGGCAAAATAATGATTCTGAAATTGAAGAAAACAAGCCAAAACTTGAACAACTTAAGACTGTATTAGAGATGTGAGTATCTTTTTGAAACGCTTAATTGTGGTACTACATATAGCTCTTCTTTTTTATGTATGTGATTTTCCATTTTAATTACTTTCACAGTCTGATCTTTTTACTCTTTGTTACTATAGTTGAGACATGAAGGAAAATCTAATGTGAAAAAAATAGATTGTTGTATTGAAGGTTTTAGCTTTAGTTTTAATTTTGGTGAGAAGATTAAACAAGGACATCAAATTTGTGTCTTCTGTGAAATACTGCTTAGAATGAAGGCCACATTGCTAACTTGACCATAGATTCATTGCAGTTTAAATATAAAAAAATTTGAATTTTGCCTTAATCAAGTAAAATGGATACCCACCAATATTCCTGTTACAGCTTTACATTTTTAACCTCTTACAATCTTATTTCCTTTATTTCTTAAAACACATACATCTGTGTTTTTACATATTTCTGTACTTTATCTCTTCAGAGTTGTCTTTTTTTTTTTTTTTTTTTTTTTGAGACAGGGTCTTATTCTGTCACCCAGGCTGGAGTCAGCGGTGTGATCTCAGCTCACTGCAACCTCTCCCCCTCCCAAGTTCAAGCAATTCTCATGCCTTAGCCTCCCAAGTATCTGGGACCACAGGCACACACCACCATGCCTGGCTAATTTTTGTATTTTTAGTGGAGACAGTTTCACCATGTTGGCCAGGCTGGTCTCAAACTCCTGACCTCAAGTCATCCACTCACCTCGGCCTCCCAAAGTGCTGGGATTACAGGCTTGAGGCATGGCACCCACGCCTGTAATTTTTAGAAAAACATTTTTGTTTTTAATGTGGTTAGAATGATTATATATGGTACAATTTTTTCTTTGATAGAATATTTCGAAGAATTAAACAGGCGGTTACAAATAAAAGGGAGCATGAATATGTGAGAATTAGTTTTTCCCTACATGTTCTATTCTGTTTATCATTTTATTTTTCAGGTATGGTCATTTTTCTGGAATAAATCGTAAGGTTCAGTTGACCTATCTCCCTCATGGTTGTCCTAAAACATCTAGTGAAGAGGAGGGTATGTTATTCTTAATGCTTATACAGTAGTTTTATATGTAGTAACTTGTTATTCACTGTTGATTACCTTTGGACCATCTTTTGCTTAGTAGTTTAGGGAATGGCATGGTGAGGAAAAATAAAGTGGAATTATCTTAGCTGTGCTTCCTTTTCTTTAAATAAAGGATACAATTTTAAAATTACCTATTCTTTAAATAAAGGATAGATTTTATTGTTCTGAAAACTGCATAGGACTTCCTTTTAACTGTGGGATTGTTTCGGAAAACTTATTTATTTATGACTAAGTGTTATTTAATGGGCTCCTTACATCACCTTTTGATAGTAGAGGGCAGAGTATATAAGAAGAAAGGCCAAGAAGTACAAAAAGACTTTGAAAAAATATACAATTAACCTGTTTCTAAAATAAATGGGTATTTTCTTCCACCCAGTAAACCAGAGTAAATCTTTAAACAAGTTTGGTCTCCTAAGAGCAGTCAGTATCCACATTCATAAATGCATTTACCTTACAAAAGAAAGGGGTAGGGATTGGGGAAGTCATTTCATAGAGAAATGCAGATGACCAATAAAATAATAATGATAGTAATAATAATCTGTCTTGCCTATCATATTGGCAAAGTGTTTTCTTCGTTTCTGTTTTAAACTGGTAATAAAGTGTGCTGATGAGAATTCATTGAGACAGGATTTCAGTCTATAGTAGAAGTATAAATTGGCACAGTGTTTTGAAAAGTAACTTGGCAATATATCAAAAACTTCAGAAAATGTACTTATGCTTTGACCTGAATTCTGCTTATCAGAATCTAACCCAAATAAGTAATCAGATGTTCAGGGAAAGATTACCTATAGGGATATTCATAGTGGTATTACTTATAGTAGCAAAAATTAATGATTATCTTAAATGCAGACACAAATTTATAATAATCTTTATATATTTAGTTTAACATGTGATATATTGCTCTTATCACATTTTGTGGTTAATAGTAATACAGGTTAATTTTCTATATCTTAGTATTTATCATCAAAAACATTCTATAAACAAATAATTTAAAAAGTTAGGTAACTAACTTTCTTTCCATAAATTAATATTGGTCTACATGACAAAGCTCACAGAACCGCTAACTTGCTGCAGGGGAAGGGGTGATTTCCTCTCACCTTTAAAGAATGATTATTAAGTTCTTTTAGTGCTTATAATGCTTATTTTTGAATTACTTTTTTTTTCAGAACCCAACACAGATCTTAATACCATGAAAAAGAGTAGGTCAAAATTAAGTACAGAAACTCATTAACTTATGGTATTTTCTTTGTTCAAGAAAATACTCTGATGTGTAACATGCAGAGATTCCACAATTTCAAATTTAAAAAGCTGCTCTTGAATACCTTTTGTTTGCGTAAAATTTATTAGATTGCATAAAATTTAAATTAGAATAAATGTTAGGCTCTGTCATCTCACATCTTCCTAAAAATGATGCAAATCACCGATTTCCAATCTTAAAAACATATGTATCTGGCCGGGCGCAGTGGCTCACGCCTTAATCCCAGCACTTTAGGAGGCCGAGGTGGGTGGATCACCTGAGGTCAAGAGTTCGAGACCAGCCTGGCCAACATGGTGAAACCCCGTCTCTACTAAAAATACAAAAATTAGCCAGGCGCCTGTAGAGCCAAGATCGTGCCATTGCACTCCAGCCAGGGCGACCAAGCGAGACTCTGTCTCAAAAAAAAAAAAAAAAAAAATATATATATATATATATATATATATATATATCTTCTTCACTTCAACTAATGTATTTTCTTTCATGGGACAGCACTGCAAAGGGTGCTTGACAGCAAGGCAGATAAAACCTGGATTCGGGCATCAAGGAGCTGTTAATCCAGCAGACATAGCACAACTAAATTAAGTATAATGAAAAAATTACTATGAGAGCAGGCAAGGGAGAAACATTACATCCCTGAAGAAAATTGGGAGCCATTTTTCTAAAGTATGAGAGAGATTTTCAAATTTCAGTAAGATTTAAACAGGTATAGCAAGGGAGTATTCCTTACAGAAGCAACTGCCTACAAACGGCATTAAGGAACATACATGCAACAGCATTTAAGGAAGAAAATATCTTACATATGGGCCATATTTCACTGCAGAAGAGAGCACAGAGAAAAAAATGAATCTTAAGTCTGTTTAAAGAAATAAACTTAACATTTGTTTTATTCATTCATATGTGTCATAGACAGCCGAAGAGAAGAACCATCTTTACTTTTGGTTCTAAAATGGGGAGGTGAATTAACTCCTGCAGGCAGGGTCCAGGCTGAAGAACTTGGAAGAGCCTTCAGGTGTATGTATCCTGGAGGTCAAGGTAAATCTTAGAGTTTTCTTTAATTTGACTAATTTCATAAATTGTATTTTGAAATCCTCATTTGTGATGTTATTAAATATTTATAGAAATACAATGAAATGAAAATATAGCTGAAGTGATTTGAGGATTTATTTTCAGGAGATTATGCAGGATTTCCTGGTTGTGGTTTACTTAGATTACATAGCACCTACAGACATGACCTCAAAATATATGCCTCTGATGAAGGACGAGTCCAGATGACTGCAGCTGCTTTTGCAAAGGTATAAATAATTTTTTTTTAGAATTATTAGAGTTTTTAATCTAATATTGTATCTTAAAACATTTTTGGCTGGGCGCAGTGGCTTACACCTGTAATCCTAGCACTTTGGGAGGCTGAGGTGGTCAGATCACTAGAGCCCAGGAGTTTGAGACCAGCCTGGGCAACATGACGAAACCTGTCTCTGCAAAAAAATTAAAAAAATAAAAATTAGCCAGGTGTAGTGGTTCTCACCTGTAGTCCCAGCAGCTCAGGAGGCTGAGATGGGAGGATCACCTGAGCCCAGGAGGTCAAGGCTGCAATGAGCCAAAATCACACCGCTGCACTCTACCACAGGCAACAGTGTCAGACCCTTGTCTCAAAAAAAAACAAAATTTTTTTAACCAAGGAATATTTAAAAATTCTCTATTTGGAACTTTCAAGTAAAACTCTAAAATGACAATAATGAACTGTAGTATTAATAAAGTTTATTTATGGTAAACTTAACTTATACTTTATGAAAATCAGTATGTAACAAAATATTATTTTACGTATTTTTTAAATTCGTGTTTTCTTTATTTAATATGCTTAGGGGCTTTTAGCTTTGGAAGGAGAGCTTACACCCATTCTTGTTCAAATGGTGAAAAGTGCAAATATGAACGGTCTTTTGGATAGTGATAGTGACTCTCTGAGCAGTTGTCAGCAACGTGTGAAGGCAAGGCTTCATGAAATACTTCAGAAAGACAGAGATTTTACTGCTGAAGATTATGAAAAGGTGGGTCTTAGCAAACTCTTATATTGTGAAATATTACACACACACAGAAAACTGATAAGTGCATAAAACATACATGTAGAGCTTATTGTATTATAAAGCAAATACACATGTTATCATCCTCCAGGTAAAGAAATAGAACATTGGAACAACTTTGGCTTCTGTATGCCCCTTTTCAATCGCAACCCATTCCCTACCTCCTCAAAAGAACTACTGTCCTGACTTTTTATATTCTTTTCATATCCAGAATACTTGCTTGAATAATAAGTATAGTCTCTAACCAGTGTAGTCTAATTTTTGGCTTTTTTCTAACTTTAAATCTATTGATTTTAATTGACAAATTAAAATTATATATGTTTATGACACAACATGTTTTAAAATATATATGCATTGTGAAATGGCTAACTTAAGCTAATTAACATATGTATTACCTCACATCCTTATTTTTTTGTGATGAGAACATTTAAAATCTACTCTCAGCAATTTTCAAGGATAAAATATATTGCTATTACTATAATCACCATGTTGTACAATAGAGCTCCTGAACTTATTCCTTCTGTCCAACCGAAATTGTGTATCCCTTGACAAACATCTTGCCAACCCCTTCCTTTTCCAGCCTCTGGTAGCCATCATTTTACTCTGCTTCTCTAAGTTTAACTTTTTTAGATTCTACATATAAGTGAGATTATACATATTTGTCATTCTGTGCCTGGCTTATTTCACTTAACATAGTGTCTTCTAGGTTCATCCATGTTGTTGCTAATGATAGGATTTCCTTCTTTTTTAAGGCTAGATGATGATACTTCATCTTGTATTTATACTACACTTTCTTTATTCATTCATCTGTTATTGGACAGGTTGATTCCAGATCTTGTCTATTGTGAACAGTGTTACAATAAAAATGGGAATGCAAATATCTCCTTGACATACGATTTCATTTCCTTTAGCTGTATACCTAGTATTGGGATTGTTGGATCATATGGTAATTCTGTCTTCAGTTTTTTGAGCAATGTTCATACTGTTTTCTGTAATGGCTCTACAGTATTAATTTACTTTGGCTATTTTTTAAGGTTCATAGAACATGTTTTATTTTATATTTGGCTTCTTTTATTTAATATTTTATTTGTGAAATTCAACCATATTAAGTAATGGTCATAGTTAGTTAATAATCATTGCTGTGTTTGCTGTATTCCATTTCAGGGTTGGCAGAACTTTTCTGTAAAAGGCCAGATAGTAAATATTTTATTTAAAAAAATTAGACTTTGCAGTCCAAATATGGTCTCTGTTGCATATTGTTTTTGTTTTTTTTTAACTGCCTTTTAAGCATGTAAAAACCATTCTTAGCTCATGGCCTGTGTAACAGGCCACATTTGACCTGCAGGCTATAGTTTATTGACCCATGTACTACTTTATGAACATATTACAATTTATATATGCTTTCTATTATTGTTAGAGTTTTGGACTGTTAGGATTAAAGTTGCCATGAATATCCTGGTATGGCACCTGTGCAATGAGCATACGTTTCTCTTGGGTATATTGTAGGAGTGGAATTATTGTGACCATGGTATACTTATTTACAACGTTAGCAGGTAATGTCAAACTGTTTTTTTTTTTTTTTGTCTTTCATTCTTTTTTTTTTTTTAATTATACTTTAAGTTCTAGGGTACATGTGCACGACGTGCAGGTTTGTTACATATGTATACATGTGCCATGTTGGTGTGCTGCACCCAGTAACTCGTCATTTACATTAGGTATATCTCCTAATGCTTTCCCTCCCCCCAGCCCCCACCCCCACAACAGGCCCCGGTGTATGATGTTCCCCTTCCTGTGTCCAAGTGTTCTCATTGTTCAGTTCCCACCTATGAGTGAGAACATGCGGTGTTTGGTTTTTTGTCCTTGCGATAGTTTGCTGAGAATGATGGTTTCCAGCTTCATCCATGTCCCTACAAAGGACATGAACTCATCACTTTTTATGGCTGCATAGTATTCCATGGTGTATATGTGCCACATTTTCTTAATCCAGTCTATCATTGATGGACATTTGGATTGGTTCCAAGTCTTTGTTATTGTGAATAGTGCCACAATAAACATACATGTGCATGTGTCTTTATAGCAGCATGATTTATAATCCTTTGGGTATATACCCAGTAATGGGATGGCTGGGTCAAATGGTATTTCTAGTTCTAGATCCTTGAGGAATCGCCACACTGTCTTCCACAACGGTTGAACTAGTTTACAGTCCCACCAACAGTGTAAAAGTGTTCCTATTTCTCCACATCCTCTCCAGCACCTGTTGTTTCCTGACTTTTTAATGATTGCCATTCTGACTGGTGTGAGATGGTATCTCATTGTGGTTTTGATTTGCATTTCTCTGATGGCCACTGATGATGAGCATTTTTTCATGTGTCTGTTGGCTGCATAAATGTCTTCTTTTGAGAAGTGTCTGTTCATATCCTTTGCCCACTTTTTGATGGGGTTGTTTGTTTTTTTCTTGTAAATTTGTTTGAGTTCTTTGTAGATTCTGGATATTAGCCCTTTGTCAGATGAGTAGATTGCAAAAGTTTTCTCCAATTCTGTAGGTTGCCTGTTCACTCTGATGGTAGTTTCTTTTGCTGTGCAGAAGCTCTTGAGTTTAATTAGATCACATTTGTCAATTTTGGCTTTTGTTGCCACTGCCTTTGGTGTTTTCTAACGCTATTGAGCTAATTTACACTCCCACCAGAGGTCAATGATAGTTGTCATTGCTCCACATATTCTCCATTCTTGGGATTCTCAGATGATTCCATTTTGGTCATTCTGGTGGATATACCTAGAATTTACTTTATTGTGGCTTCAATGTCTATTGACCATTTAGATATCTTCTTGAGTGAGGACAAGTCTCTTGTCCATTTTCTGTGAATTGTCTATGTTTTTCTTCTTGGATGGTAGAAGTTCTTTATATATTCTGGATATGAGTTCTTTGTTACATGTAGATAACATAAAGTTAACACCACCTACTCCGAGCCTTAATGATGTCATGATGTGTTTTCTTTTTTTTGTTTTGTAGAGACAATGTCTTGCTCTGTCACCCAGGCTGGAGTGCAGTGGTGTGATCATAGCTCACTGCGGCCTGAAACCCCTGGGCTCAAGCGATTCTCCTGTTTCAGCCTCCTGAGTAGCTGAGACTACAGGTGCACGCCACCATGCTCAGCTAACTTTTTAAATTTTTGTAGAGACTGGGTCTCACTGTGTTGCCCAGGCTAGTCTCGAACTCTTGGCCTCAAGTGATCCTCCTTCCTTGACATCCCAAGGCTTTGGAATTACAGGCATGAGCCACCACGCCCAGCCAATAATATCTTTTGTTAAGCAAAAGTTATAGTTTTTCATGACTTCCAAGTTCATTTTTTTCCCCTTAGGGTCAATGCATTTTAATATATTGTTTAAGATATCTTTTTCGGAGAAGAGGCCATAAGATATATATATCTTCTATAAACTTACTGTTTTGCTCTTCACATTTATCTGTAATCCAGATAAAATTGGCTTTTGTGTGTGCTATGAGCTAAGAATGTCAAGGTTGTTATTTCCCCTGCAACTATATATACATCTGGGTGTCCCAGCAGAACATACTGAAAAGACTATTCTTTCCCATTACTCAGAAGTACCGTATTTATTATATATGTGTGATCTGTTTCTGGACCCTGTATTCTGTTTGTTGATCCTTGTGCCAATGAATAATACCTCCCAACACCCAAATGGATCCTTCTTCAAGTGTTTTTTTTTTTTTTTTTGCATTTTCATATAAATTTTAAAACAAGCTGGTCAAAAATACTGTTGGGATTTTTTATTTAGGTTGTATTATATCTGTAGTTTGTGCAAATTTACATTTTTTTCTCTAGTCTTTCAATCTGTGAATGTAGTGTAGCTCATTTATTTAGATATTCTTTAATATCTTTCAATAATGTTTTATAATTTACTTCACAGAGTTCTTGTGCATCTTTGTTAGATTTAGGCTAAGGTGATTGATATTGTGCAATTATAAATGGGCCCTCTTGAAAAGTTTTATTCTCTGTTGTTGCTATATAGAAATATAATTGGTTTTAAAATATTGAGATTATAGGCGTCAACCTTGTCGAACTCATTAGATCTAATAATTTATCTAGATTTGTTTCATTCTTTAACAGCACATCTATACTTTTTTTCTTTTCCAGTCTTTGTTTTTTAAAAATTCTTTTTCTTGCTTTCCATAGCTAAGACCCTCAAAATAATATTAAATAAAAGTAGCATTTCTAGTAACACTTGTACATTAAATATAAAGTTTTCTGTAGATATTTTATATAGCTGCCCTTCTTCAAAATAAGGAAATTTCATTGTTTCTATTTGGCTGAGTTTCTATTATAAAAACATACTGAATTTTATCATATTTTCTTTCATCTATTATATCTTACAGTTTTTTGAATGTGAAACTAACCTTGGTTCTAGAATATCCTCAGCTTTTCCATGTATGATCTTTTTCTTTCATATCACTGATTTTAGTTTGCTGAAATTTTGGTTAGGAATTTTGAATCTATGTTCATGAGTCAGATTGGCCTTTACTTTTTTATTTTTGTTGTGTCTTATTTCAATGTCAGGATTATGCTAGTCTTGTAAAATTAGTTAGGGAATGCTTCCTATTTGAGGAGAATAGTATATGTACAAATATTTCATTAAATTTTTGGTAAACTTTACTAGTAAATAGTATGGTAAATCCTGTGGGTGTTTTCTTTGTGGGAAAGTTTCTAATTATGGATTTCAGAATAGTTTAGTACTTCTCAGTTATGTTTATGTCAATATTATTAAATTACATTTTTTAGAAGTTTGTTCATAATTTCTTTGTAATTTGTGTAGGATCTATAGAGATATCCCTTTTTCTTTCATAACATTATATTTTTTTCCTTCTTGATCAGTTTCACCATGGTTGATTAGTTTATTAGTCCTTTCAAAGAACCATTGTTAAGATTTGTTAGGTCTCTGAATTATATGCTTATTTTCCATTTGATTAATTCTCATTGCTTAATATTTTATTTCTTCTACCTCTCTAGTTTTATTTTGCTATTTTTCTGATTCTCGAAATTAATAACACCAGATGAATACTTACTAAGTTATTAATGTTCTGTCTTTTACAAAATATGCACCCTAGGCCGTATATTTTCCTTTATGCACTCTTTTGACTGGAGTCATTTATTATATTCATAAATATAAATGTTTCCAGTGGAGAAACAGCCTTAAATTCTAGGCTCACTTTCTGGATCACTGACCTTTGAGTTTTGCTTCCATAATTCTTTACCACCTTGTTATTTCACAGATTCCTTAAAGCATACATATAGATATTCTTTGCCCAGAATTTTTACTTCCCTTCAGTGGATATATTGGTCCAAACTACCTAGTTTATTATAACCAGAAGTAGAATTGCACTTGACATTTTTTATATTTGTAGAAACTTACTTAATGTGGTTAAATAACTTGCCAAGCTAAATGTCAAAACTGGAACGTGGAACTATATTTTTATTGATGGCTTTTATTCAAAAAAATTCATTACAAATTCATTACAAAGGCATAATAGGATAGTGGTTTAGAGCACCAGTCTGTAGCCAGACTACCTGCATTTGAGTCCTACTCCTTTACATCCTAGTGGTTTGATCTTAAGCAAGTAGCTTAACCTCAGGTAAGTCACTCATCTGGGAAAAGATAATAATAGATGCCTAGAGTTATTACATGTAAATATATGTCAAGTGGTCAGAACCATATTTACACATGTTAACAGAGTCAGCAGATTGTCATCAAATTCCATTAAGTTAGAGTATTTCTGCTAAATTTTCTTTATTGATAAGACAGCTAAGGTTTAATGTTTTTTAACATGAATTCTGAGTCTTTTACTTCCTCCTTGATCTCATTACTATACAGTTCACCTTTAGACAATGTTGGGGTTAGAAGTGCCAGTCCCCCTCACAGTAAAAAAATTCATGTATAACTTTTGACTCTGCAAAAACTTAACTACCAAGTTAAGCCTACCTTTGACTGGAAGCCTTAGCAATAATGTGAACAATGAACATATATGAATGCTCATTATGAAAAAACTGTACACAAATTTCAACTTTTTTTATACACTAAAATAGTCTTGTATTATCTTGTTATGACATGTCTGAACAGGATTTTGTTTGAGGCACTAACAAGAGTAAGACATCAGTTTGAAGAGAGCCCCTGCGAGGGGCAACATGAATTCTGCTAAAATTGAAACAAAAACAAACAGCAAATTTATGGTGAAGCTTAAGTGAAAAAAATGGTGAAATCATTGATACTTTACAAAAAGTTTATAGGAACAGTTTCCCAAAGAAATCAGCAGTATACAAATGGATAACTCGTTTTAAGATGGGACGAGATGATGTTGAAGATGAAGCCCTCAAAGGCAGACCATCCACATCAATTTTGCAAGGAAAAAATTAATCTTGTTCATGCCCTAATTGAAGAAGACCAATAATTAACAGCAGAAACAATAGCCAGTACCATAGACATCTCAGTTGGTTTAACTTACACAATTCTGACTGAAAAATTAAAGTTGAGCAAACTTTCTGCTTAGAGTGCCAGAACCATTGTGCTCAGATCAGCTATAGACAGTAGCAGAGCTTTCAATGGAAATTTTAAACAAGTGGGATGAAGATCCCAAAGCATTTCTTTGAAGAATTGTAACAGAAGATGAAACTGGTTTTACCAGGATGACCCTGAAGATAAAGCACAATCAAAGTAATGGCTACCAAGAAGTGGAATTGGTCCAGTCAAAGCAGAAGCAGACTGGTCAAGAGCAGAGGTCATGGCAGTAGTTTTTTGGGACGCTCAAGGCATTTTGCTTGCTGACTTTCTGGAGTGCTAAAAAGCAATAACATCTGCTTATTATGAGATTGTTTTGAGAGAGTTAGCCAAAGCATTAGTAGAAAACACCCACAAAATCTTCACTACAGAGTCCTCCATCATGACAATGCTCCTGCTTATTCCTCTCAGGCAAGGGCAGTTTTGCAAGAGTTTCAGTGGGAGATCATTAGGAATCTACCTTGTCGTCCTGATGTGGCTCCTTCTGACTTCTGTTTGTTTCCTAATCTTAAAAAAATTTTTAAGGGGCACTCATTTTTCTTCAGTTAATAATGTAAAAAGTCTGCATTGACGTGGGTGAATTCCCAGGATCCTCCATATTTTAGGCACAGACTAAATGGCTGCTATCATCGCTTACAAAAGTGTCTTGACCCTGACAGACCTTAGGTTGAGAAATAAAGTTTTTTACTTTTATCTTTTAATTCAATTTTTCCACATACTTTCTGGAAGTTCCCCAGTATTTTGTATATGTATTGTATGCTCTAGTCTTACAATAGAGGGAACTAGAGAAAAGAAAATATTAAGAAAATTCTAGAGTGAGCTAGAGAAAATAAAATGTTATTAAGAAAATTATAAGGAAGAGAAAATATATTTACTATGCCTTAAGGGGAAGTAGATCATCTTAGAGGTCTTCATCTTTATTTTCACGTTGAGTAGGCTGAAAAGAAAGAGGAAGAGGAGGGGTTAGTCATGCTGTCTCAAGGGTGGAAGAGGTGAAGGAGGTGGAAGGGGAGGCAGGAAAAACAGTACATTTTGGTGTAACTTTTAGGGAAAAACCCTGCATATATGTGGTCCTTTGCAGTTCAAACCTGTGGTGTTCAAGGGTCAACTGTATTTTGTGGTCATTTCAATTTCTGCTATGGAATTATTCTCCAGCTACTGGAAAATTTTGTATATGTATATTGTTCTCTTAGACAATTAGGCATAAGCAGATATAAAATATATACTTTACTCATTTGTAGCTTACTCCATCTGGAAGCATTTCTCTTATCAAATCAATGCATTTAATTAAAAACCCTGTGAAGACCTGTGATAAAGTTTATTCCTTAATTCAGAGTTTGACTTCTCAAATCAGACATCGAATGGAAGATCCTAAATCATCAGGTAAATATGTTTTTCTTAGAGCATAGAACAAATAAAAGTTACTATTCAATTAAGCATTTAATATATGATGCACCAATCTTGTAAGAAATCAAGCCTCTCTTGAGAGCTATGTATAGTATGAGTTAATGTATATCAAGCAAAAAAATAATGGCTAAGTTATAGCGGTTTTTATCCATGACAGCATGAAAGAGAAAATAAAATATTCTCATTTGATTATCTTATTATGCAGCATTGCTATATAGTTAAGCAGTGAGTAGACAGGGTAATAAGAAGGAGCAAGCAACAGGAAAGTGATCTAGGCTCTGGCCCCAAAGCTTACGTGGTTAGTAACTCAGACAACTTTGGCATCTTGGGTTTTTTTCTGGCAGAAAATGGATCATTTGGACTATTTTTAATGTCTAATGTTCCTCTGCTAGTCTGCCTATTCACTTAGTTATGTGAATCTAATAAGAATAACAGTATTGAAAATTGAAAATATATGAGCTTAAAAGAGCTTTGTTAAAATTGTTGCTCTTTTTCTTCTTATTGTTATTAAAGTCTATAATATATGGAAAAAGTCTAAGCCTAGTCCCTAACCCTTTAAGTCTAAAAAATATATGGTTGCTAGTAGTGTATGCCTATAGTAACTCTCTAACTTCATACAGTTGTATTTTTGACACTTTAAAAAGTTTCTAATTATTAACATATTAATATATATTCTAAATCAGATTTTTAAGTTGCATAAACTAAAAATGTTATGTTGTTTTAGATATTCAGCTTTACCATAGTGAAACATTGGAGCTTATGCTACGTAGATGGTCCAAGTTAGAGAAAGACTTTAAAACAAAGAATGGAAGATATGATATTAGTAAAATCCCTGACATATATGACTGTATAAAATATGATGTCCAGCATAATGGTTCCTTGAAATTAGAAAACACAATGGAATTATATAGGCTTTCGAAGGCACTAGCAGATATTGTTATCCCTCAGGTAAGTCATTCTTAAGAATCAATTTCTTATAATATTGAAAAAATACTTTTAAAATGTCTGTTGGTGGATAAAAAGGTAGTTGGTTTTCATGTCCTTGGAAAACCAGTAACTTTACACAGGAAATTAGGTAATTATGAATTTATATTTTAAGGTTTTTATGGTTATATTGATCACATTATTTGATTTTCTAATAGTTTGACTACAGTGACTTTTTTTTAATAGACTATATTTATTAGAGCAGTTTTATGTTCACAGCAAAATCAAACAGAAGGTACAAAGATTTCCCATATGCCCTTGTCTCCATACATAGCACGTCCTCTCCCGCATTATGATTGTCCCCCACAAGAATAGTGCATTTGTTATAACTGATGAACCTACATTGACACATCATCCAGAGTCCATAGTCCATTAGGGTTCACTCTTGGTGTTGTACATGTGGGTTTGGGCAAATTTATAATGACATGTATCATCATAGTAGCATACAGAGTATTTCACTGCCATAAGAAGGTAGTAAAGTTTTTTTTTAATTTAAGAATTGATACTCTTAGAGAATAATAATATGTGAACAAACTAAAGAATGGAAAACAGTATGGAATAAATCAATTAAGTATTTATTGAACACCTGTTTTGCATCTGCCATCTCTATATGGAAATATGTGGAGAGTAACACATAAAGAGTTATGGTCTTATATAAAATTTTTTGCAAGTCTTTTTACTTTATGCAAAAGTATTTTGAAAATAATGTTTAGAGGTCAAGATATACGTAGTTGTTCTTTTGGGGGACATGGGTCTTTTCATTATAGGAGAATAAAAATAAAGGTGTAACAAGAATTCAAATAACTAAAATGCAATTAAGCAGAGAATTGGATTGATAATAAAGGGGTAAGTGGCAAAACATATTGAGATCAGGACTATGTTAGAAGAACAAAGTTCCGGATGTCACTTTTGGACCTTTTTTCAACTCAGTACAAGATTATTTGGATATTGTAAAGAGGAGGTTGGAGTAGATCAGTTATTCCAACTGTGGACTACATAAAGTTTGAAAGCAGGAAAATATTAAATACATGAAAAAGATAAAGATTATGAAAAAAAAGTTCAAAAAGCCTAACTTATAAATACACATGTATAAGAATGGTTTAAATAACTGTCCCTTTCCTAATATTCATAGACAGTACAGGAAAACCTATGGATTTTGAAAAACTGAGAATTCATACAATTGTACAACTTACCTATAGGTATTTGTATATGTGTTAACAATTAGCTTGTTTCTTCACCATGAAAGAGAACTATATATTTGATCAGATATATAATATAGACAATTTTAGGTATATTGTATGAATCTGTGATTTTAAAAATTATTTTTAGAAGAGTATGAAAATATCTCAGACTTTACGAATACGTCTTTAGGCCTTTAGGAAACATTTACTTAGGAAACAGGACTCATTCCCTGACAATTTCTTTCATTTAGCAAATG
The DNA here is from genome assembly GCF_029281585.2 of Gorilla gorilla gorilla. Taxonomy (NCBI): domain Eukaryota; kingdom Metazoa; phylum Chordata; class Mammalia; order Primates; family Hominidae; genus Gorilla; species Gorilla gorilla. The sequence continues at coordinate 106,978,289 of NC_073228.2, forward strand.
AAAAAGGTTAAGTTTTATTCTGTAAAAGACAAGTTTTATTTTGCATAATAAAAATGTTTTGGTTTTGTAAGTATGCTTTTTGACAATTAGCTGTGAATACAAGACTTTAAGATATTTATGGCAGCTATAAGCACTTTTCAAGGTCGGCTGTCAGTATATCTAAATGTATCACCTGCTCAGAGGCTAAATACACAATGCTTTGTCTAATCTTTAGCATAACCATGTCTGTGCCATTGTATTGCTTATTTAATCTCACCCCTCTACTGTTTCCATTATATATACTAAATATTTTACAACTGGGAATGAAAAATTAGTCTCTGAGAGTTGAGCCAAAAAGAAAACTCAAGTGTTAACAGTATTGTAGATGGTCATTTCTCCTCCTTACGTGGTGTATGTATTTCAGGTGTATTGTTTATATAGTTGAAGACATTTCTCACCATGTCCTTGTAACTTAAATAAATTCATAATAAATTTTTTTAAATACCAGAAGAAGCACTAAAGATTAGTATGTTACGAAGGAGTTGAGTCACCATTTGTATCTATCAAAGTAATTCTTCAAGCTCAGCTGTTCTCAGTATGTTATGGTGATTCTCTTTGCTGCAATTAGGTTAGATTTTCATGACGGTCTGAGAATTTATTTGAAGACAACTCTAAAATTATTTTTCTTGGATAAGTTATTTTTTAAATCGTTTGACTCTTCAGATGAAATTATGCCCAAGTTTACATAAATCAGTTCTATTTTTGGTAAGTTCGTAGTTTTAAAACAAAAGGTCTTTTTATATGCTTCCCTGGTGTCCTGAGATTATTTTATAAATTGAGGAGAGGACAACTTTGGGTTTATCTCCCTAACTTTTTCATATGACAATCTTTATTGTAACAGAAACTTTGGATTTTTTTTTTCAGAGTGTTGAATCAGTCCAATAAATACTATCTTGCTTTGTTACTTTAGGCCTCGTAAATACAAAAACTGTGGACAGAAGGCAGGTATTTTCAATCACCAAAAATATAACTAACGATTATAAACATATTTGCAGTAATTTATAATGAAAATGTGGTTTGTAATGGAAAAAAATAAAATTTTGCATACATAGTTCTCAAGCAAATAATATTTCCAGCTTCAAGACTTGACTCAGCCAAATAATACTCAGTTTTAACTTGTTTAGAATAATTTAATGTAGATTAACAGGGTACCACTGTGAAGAGAAATGTATATACATATGTTCTGGTGTACTTCAAAATGATACTATGCCTTAAAATATCAGTTTCTGCTCTTACATTGATTGATTAATTTTTTTGTCTGTGCTATGTGAATTATGTAATTCCAGTCATTTCTAGGCTTAAATGATGCATATGGCCTATTTTAGTTATTTTAACAGTTAAACTAGTTCTGATAGGTGTTTATGCTACAATAGAATCAAATTTTCACTTTTTAACCAGGCTTAATCCTCAGAAAATTGGGGCCCTGGTTTAAAAATGATGCTTTATAGCCATGGTGGTATAGTGGTAAATAAAAACATTTAAAGACTAAATTTGATATTAAAATTATATTAATTGAGATGACACATATTAATTGAAGTTTAAAGATGTTTTCTTTGGTTATCTGTAGATTATGAAATGCAGACAGTTCTTTATAGTAGCATTTCCCAAAGACAGTTCAATGACATTCTCATTGAAATCACCATAGAAAGCTTTCAAGTTGCCTTAGCTGGTATTTTAATCAGTTCTATTTGTGGCACAAATATTGAAACTACATATGAGAACTTGCATATCTAAAAAATTGTTTGGTCCTAGTTGATAAAGGCAGATGAGCAAAATATGTCACTGTTTTGAAGAGAGAAATTTCTTGATTATAAAAGTAATATATCTTTGTAATAAAACTAGAAAATACAGATAGAGCAAAAAAATTACTATAACATTACCAACAAAAGAAAAACATACCAATGTTTTGGAATATTCTTAAAGGCCTCTTTCCTTAAATTTATTTACATATAATTGCTTCCATAAATGCGTATATATAGCAAATACATTCTTTACGAAAACTGAATCAGAAAAAGCATACTATTTTACAACCTAATTTTTTCCTTCATTTAGCATACAGAATTTCTTTCCATGCCAATAAAGCTATATATACATTATTATTCCCAATGGCTGAGTGGTGTGAATGTAAGAATAATTTATTTAACCAACTTGTCTTTGGAAATCTAGACTTTTAAAATTTGTTTCGCTCTGTTTACACATGTCTTTCCATTCATTCAAGATCATTTCTGTAGCTCCAGAAATCTTTAATCAGTTTTTACCCAGACCAGCAGTGTATGAAAATCCCTGTTTCCTCACATCTTGCTAATAACAAATTTAAAAAAAAAATTATTTCCCTGATGATTTTTTAATTCCAACATTTTTCTTTTGTTTACATATAAATACACAGTTGCATATTCGCTATACAGTCACCTACATTGGCAAGATCATTGAACCACCTTAGCTTTAGTTTAAGGTAAATGACCCCAGGAAGTCCTGTTTTCCTAGGTCTTTCATCTGTAATCAGTCAGCATTTTCTTTATTAGGCAGTTTTGAGATCTATTGTCTGTACTGATGTTATTCCATGTGAATCTTTCTGGAGGTATCTAGTAGCAGGAAATAGCCTTTAAGTTGAAATATCCTAGAATGAACTTGGAGAGAGAAGGTATATGTGTTTCTTCCCTCTTCCCTTTTCTCCCTCTTTCCCACTCTACCCCCACTTTTCTGCCTTCTTCCTTTCTCCTCTTCTACTGCTTTGAACTATAATTTTCATTGCAATTACTCTTAAAATTGCCATGTTTTCTGGACACTTCACATTGTGCTAATTCCTTACAAATCCAATTAACTCATAATGATTATGTCATTAAATTTGATAATTTCATGGAATCTTTGCTCACTTCCAGTTAAAACTTTAAAAATATTGGCCAAAGCCTTTTGAAGAATGTGTTAGTCTTTTAAATCTTTGACATTTGGAAAGACAGAAATCTCAAGGTTTAATTTTTTTCATATATTTGTTACATATTGTGCTTTAATGTTTGTGGCCTTAATCCACCTTTCTTTTAGGGTTGTTTTTACATTTAAAACCACTGATTTAGTGAATACTAGTCATAAAAATTACATTCACCCATTCATTCTCCGCCTTCAGAAATTACTGGCTTTTGTTCATTCCACCACAAAATCCTTCCAATTATACTTAATAGTTTGAAAATCATACATTTGCAGTTGCAAAAAATGCAAACTCGGAGTTATCCAACGTTCAAAAAAGGCTTGATAAAATATTTGTCTCTCACTAGACTAATTTAGGAGTGTATTTTTTTAGAGTACTTTGTCATTATATCCTTTTTCTAATGTCATGTATTTTTTGCTCAGGAATATGGTATAACTAAAGCTGAAAAACTGGAGATTGCCAAAGGCTACTGTACTCCTCTGGTTAGAAAAATTCGCTCAGACCTTCAGAGGACACAAGATGATGACACTGTAAATAAACTTCATCCTGTGTAAGAAACTGTACTGGTTATTTAAATCTCTAGGCATCTATTTTTGCATACTTCAAATTTAAATTATACTTTGATGGTCCTATGAAGTCAGAAGTGTGTCATTGGCATACTGTGAAAATAGTATTACCTAGGTATTTCTATTAACTTCCAACCAAATTTATTTTTGGCTCCACTTTAGAGAAAACTAAGGTGAGTGGGGAAAAGGGAATATAGGTCATCGTTCACATGGACCATCAATGTGTACCCCATTTAGCAGCATTAATGTCTGTGAGCATCTTTAGGTCTATAACCTCTGTCATTGCTACTAAAGGAGATAAAATAACCTATTTACAGTGTATTTGACTAATATTAAGTCTATTCTTTGACTACTCTCAGAGGTCCTAGTTAGTTATAGTTTGCGTCATGTTAGAAGAATATATACTAAGATAAATTCTCTATTGTGGTTGGAAGAATAATAGATTTTTGTGGTCTTTTACTTCTAGTGAAATTAAATTTAATTTTAGAAAATAATTTCAATATTTAGTGAGTTTTTGATTATATGGTTATGTTTGAACACTGTCTGCTTCTAATTTTAGGTATTCTAGAGGTGTTCTGTCTCCTGAACGTCATGTTCGTACTAGATTATATTTTACCAGTGAAAGTCATGTACATTCTTTGCTGTCTATTCTTCGCTATGGTGCCTTATGCAATGTAAGTAGAATAAGTTATTTCAGTCTAACAAATATATTTAATTTTGTAATTAAATCACTAACTGCTATTTTTACTGTGAAATTTTAGTAATTCATCCTTAAGTTTTACTACTTAATGTCGTCTTTCAAGGGACTACTATATACCAAGCATTTTGCTAGATTTTAGGGATAAAGATGTTCTCTTCAGAGAAGATACATTTAAGCAAACAATAATATAAAGTATTTTAGGTGATTTTATAGACTGGTGGCAGTAAAGAGAAGCCTGATGAATTTGAGTCATTTAGGGGTCAGAATTGATGGAACTTGGTGTTTGGTTAGACATTGTACCACTGATCTACTATTATGTACTATCTACTATTATCTACTATTATGTAATGACATACCAAGACTTAGTGGCTTAAAACAACCACAGTCATTTCATTTTTATCTCATGCAGTTTAGAGTGTTGACTAGGATCAATTATGAAGTTTCTCTTAGAGTCTCATGAGGTTGTAGTCAGACAGTGGCTGGGTCTCAAATAATCTCAAGGGTTTTCTCTCATGTTTGGTGCTTCATCTTGGCTGTCAGCTGGGACCTCAGCTGCGGTTATCAAGCAGAACACCTACATCTGGCCTCTTCATGTGGCCTGCTTCCTCAAAATATTGCACCTGAGTTCCAGGAGTGAGCTTCCTATGAGAGCAAGGTGCAAGTGTGTGGCATTTTTATGACCTAACTTCTAAAATCATGTAGCATCACTTCTGCTGCACTCTCTTGGTTGAGGCAATCACAGAGGTTCATCCAGGTTCAGAAGGAGAGGAAACAACCCACAGCACCAGATGGGCTGAGTGTCACTGTCCTATTGTAAGAAGAGTATGTAGCATTGAATGTGTATGTCAGCCATCTTTGGAAAACACAAAATCTGCCACAGTGATACCTATTTGCCACAGTAATTTGTATTCTCCCCACATACAAAACTCACTTCACATCTCCCTCAGTGCCACCCCCTCCACTCAGTGCCATGCTGTAATAGAGTAATACTACTTGAAGTCCAGAATCTCATCTAAATCAGTCATCTCTAAACTAGCCAAAAGATAAGAATGTTCTTTTATTTTTCTGTGCGTATATTGATATACGCATCTGTGCACGTCTGTGTAGAAAGTGATCTATAAAAGAAAACTCAATTTTGTTTTCTTAATGTACTTTTAAAAGAAGGGCAGTGACATATATAGTGATGATTTGGTATATGTCTGTTTCCTAATCAATCTTATTACTGGTCCTTGAGAGTAATTATTATCAAAGTGATCCTAAGGGTGTTTCAAAGTTCTATTCCAATTAAAATTCCAAATCCATATGTTCTTTCTTCTGGTTTTTTGTTTCTTCTTTGTCCCACTAAAGAATAGAAAAGTGACATCCTTACATAAGTATGTGGATTAGTGGAAAAAAAAAATGACCCTTAATTAGCAAGGCAAAAGCTTGTATATCCAGTAGTACTGATGGAATTGTTTGTGAAGAGGAGCGATACATCTCTTACATGGTCCTTTTTGACATACATAGAGGGTATAAAGAACATGAGTAACATAGGAACTGATAGAAAGCCTGTAGTTGGAGAATAGTAGTAAGTATTGGATAAAATGACAGCAGATATGGTTGAAGAGCCAGTGCCTTGTATTCTAATTGGATTGGGAAGCCATTTAAAGGTTTTAAGCGGGGAAATGGGTGGCTTTGGTTGTTGTGTGGACAGCAGATAGGTGAAAGTGGGTATGAGGAAACCAGTTAGGAAATTATTACAGTGGTCCAAAAAGATGTCATTTGGACTAGGGTGGTAGCTGTGGATCTAGAGTTTTTTGGGCATGTATTGAATTCAGGCTGCATTTCTAAAACAAAAACTGAACAACTTCATTATTTTAAAAATCAGTGCTTCCAGGGGGAAAAATAATTACATGTATTTACTAAGGTGAAAATTAAAGTCTGCCAAAATGTTTTGTTTTCATTATCCCAACTCTTATTATCCTCGTAAGAATCTGTAAGTAATATAATTAAAATCTTACTCAGTATATTCCCCTTTGTAATTTTTAATTATTCAGAATGGACGGGGTAAAATCTTTCTGTAGAATTATTTGTAAAGTTTGTTAAGGAACTAAGATTATAAATAAGATTTCAGGAATATGTGTAATGGGGCCTTAATTTAAAAAGATATTTTTGTGTCTTCTTACATATTAATTACGTTCTGGAAGTTACTACTAAATATTACTTAATTTTATCTATTTATTAGAGAAGACCTAGCAAAATCTATAACTGCAACACTGAGTTAGATATTAAATGGTGTTCTTAATACTGGAGTATCACAAAATCACAAGATCAATTATCTGTTCACCTAATGAAAATTTTCAGTATTTAAACTCATCATTTGTGCTAACTTACCTTTAGTGAAAGTCAGTAATGCTAATTTATGTTTTCTCTTATCAATTTTGAAAAAAATACATCTTTTCACATACTACCTCCTAAACTTGCACACATGCATGTGTGCACACACACACACGGAATGTATAATGTCTAAAATAGAAATAAAATACATGCTGAATTTTAAAAAGCATACAGTCAATGTGTGGTCTTATAATTTGCTTTTAAAACAAGGTGCATTCTGTACTAAAGTCCATAATATTGTATACTCTTAGTGTATACAAAAAGGAAATGTTGTGCTTTTATATATTTGTAATGTATTACATAGTATACAACAAAGGAAATTTAACTGTGATGTACGTATAATTTAAGTAGATCCTGTTAACTGTTGACTGTAGACTTTACTTTGAGTAGTTTTGCCTTTTCAGATAGAATTTTCTACTTTGAATGCTTGTAGTACATGTTCTCTAAGATCCTTTTCAGTTCTGATGCTCTATGATTACATGTTTAAAGACCAATGATTCTCAGAATGAAGATGGAGGAATGGTGAAGGAGATGGTAAGATCAATAGAATTTACATATGCCTCCTTCTTCTGATTTTTGAATATCACTTCAGTGTAATAGGGATACTTGTTGATAGGCCTATATTGCATACATGAACTATATGATGGTGGGAAAAAATGGCATTCCTGTTACAGGATAGTATTCTGTGGTTATGAAATATGATACTATACTAGGTACTTTGGAACTTAACAAAGTTAAAAACTGTCTCTTACCCTCAGAATTCATTAGTGTTTGTCATATTTCAAGAAATTATTTATTTTTCATTTTGTATAAGCGGTTAAAAAAGGTTACCACTAGAACTTCTAATATAGGTTGAATATCTCTTATCTGAAGTGCTTGAGACCAGAAGTTTTTTGGAATTTGGAATTGTTTTTGGATTTTGGAATATTTGCATTATACTTACTGGTTTAGCATCCCTAATCTGAAAACCCAAAATTCTCCAATGAGTATTTCCTTCGAGTGTCATGTTAGTGCTCAAAAAGTTTTGAATTTTGGAGGGTTTTGGATTTTGGATTTTCAAGTTAGGGATACTCAAACTTGTAGAGATTTTAAAAATATTTTATCAAAACAAGCTTAAATAACATACTAAGACTTTTAAATGTAGTGGAATTATTTTTTAAAATTTTGCATATAATAAGTATTCACTTTATGTGGTATCACTAGGATTAAACAAGCTACCATAGTGACAATAAAGTGACTTTCAAGTAACACAGTTTGAGAAAATGCTTACCACATGTATCTTTTGTTCAGGAATCAAAGGATGAACAGTGGAAACGAGCTATGGATTATTTAAACGTTGTCAATGAGCTCAACTACATGACTCAGATTGTTATCATGCTTTATGAGGATCCTAATAAGGTAAACAGAGCTCTTGATTTATGTTTTACCAGACATAAATAAAGAGCTTAAAGTTTCTTATTTTGAAAATGTTCTGTCATATTTCTTAGGATCTTTCCTCAGAAGAACGCTTTCATGTTGAATTACACTTTAGTCCGGGAGCCAAAGGTTGTGAAGAAGACAAAAATTTGCCATCTGGCTATGGATATAGACCAGCTTCCAGAGAGGTAATGAAGGTGGAACTCTCAGTGCTTAGTTACTGCAGTTCTAGATTTTCGTGAGGTTTCTATAAGAGATTTTTATAATGTACTATAAATAATTCTTATTTCAACTTCTAAGCAGGAAAATGGTTTAAATTTTTTAAAGTGTGATTTGTATAGACTATACTTTTATGCATATTGGAATACTTAGGAATTTTATCTTTTGTTTAGATTGTTTGAATTTTAAGGCCGTGTTTAGAATGGATAACCTTAAACCTTTAATTCACCAAAATTGACTTTTTTGGATATAGTACATGTGATGTGCAGTCCAGTTTTGTTGTCTTCGCTCTATGAATAACTAAGCCCCAGTATTCAAGAGTTCATACGTTTTCTGCCGCCTATAGTACTACATCTGATACTGCAGACATATATTGTGTCTGTATTTTGATTGGTTGGTTTCTGAATTTTTAGTCTTACTTGATTGCTCTATTTGTCTCTCTCTCTACCAGTACCACAGTCTTAATTATTATAGCTTTATAATAAATATTGATATTGAGTACAGAACTCCTCCAGCTTTGTTGTTCTTAAAGATTATGTTGAATATTTCATGTTTCATGCATTTTCATATAAATTTTATAATCATTTTATAATATTCTAAAGACTCTTTGAGATTTTGATTGAGATTACCACTACTCTGCAGATCAATTTGGAGAAAAATGATACTTTTTCAGTATTGGGTCTTCTAGTCTAAGGACTTGGTATATTTCTGAGTTTATTTAACTGTATATTTTTTGATAAAATCATTATTTTTTCATTAAAAATAATAGCAAAAACCACAATTACTTTTGCACCAAATAATTGTTTTACACCATCTTTGTCATATTAATTCCTAGTTCCCTTATAGTTTTTTATGCTGTCATAAATGATTTATTTATGATAAATTAAATTTCATTTATGATTTATTTAAATTTCATTTTTTGTTTTTGTCATATTAAATTTTAACTCAGTTTTGTATAAAAATTTTATAGCTAGCAAACTTATAACTTGATATATGCTGTTATTCATTCTAATAATTTACCCTTAGAGTCATTTGGAATTTTTATGTATGTGATCATAACATCATCTATGAATGATGAATAGATTTAGTGATAGTGGACATTCTTATCTTTCAGTGTCTTATTATTAACTGTGATGATCCCTTCAAGTTTTGGATATCCCTTATTTGATTAAAGAAGTACCTTTTTATTCTCTGTAACCCTTAATTTGATGAGGGTTTTTATGTACTCAGTTTATTTTCTTTTGGCCAATATTATGTTTATGAGGTTCATCAATGTAGTTGCATTTAGTTTTAGTTTGTGCGTTCTTATTGCTTTAAAATATGTGTTTTACTGTATTACTATGGTCCAATGTATGCATTATCTTATAGTTGGATATTTGATATAAAAATTTTTAGCTTGCCTGTCTCCCATACTATGTTGGAGGATTCTTGCAATCTGGGACTGTGTCTTATTCATCTGTGTCCTAGTACAATTCATGGCACATGTTATACACTTAGTAAATGCTTAATGAGTCACTGAATGATTGTTACTTTTAATGCAGTTATCACATTTATTAGAAATATTTGGAATAGATTTAAATATTCTAAAATATATAAATACAAGTGCTGTTTAGTTCGTGCTCAGGTTGATGAGACTCCTGTATAACAAAGCTCATCTCTATTATTTCTTACTGTCATTTATTATTATTGTTTATTTATTCTTGCACTTGATGAAATGTAATTAAACGCTTTGTCTTATGTGGTTTTTTAATTGTCATTTTACTGTTTAATTTCTCCATAGAGTATATGTATTTTTGAACTCAGAGACTCTGCCTTTTCCCTCATAGTACACAGCATAATACTAAGCTGTTAGAAGAGTTCAATTAATGTTAATTCATCTGAGTAAACAAACTTATATATGTATTTCAAGTACCTCTACCAGTGGTAGTTGAATCTGTTCATCAGAAGAGATTTCTTAAATCTGAATAGTAAAAGTGTTTTATATTCTTTGCTCACAGAATGAAGGCAGGAGACCTTCTAAAATTGATAATGATGATGAACCACATACTTCTAAAAGAGATGAAGTTGATCGAGCTGTGATATTGTTTAAACCAATGGTATCAGAGCCAATTCATATACACAGGAAGTCTCCACTTCCAAGATCTAGGAAGATGGCTACAAATGATGTAAGTATATGTATCAGAACACATTTTTCATACAGTAAACTAACTATATTTTAATAAAACAGAAAAGAAAATACAGCTTTAATTGTGGAGCTTGGGAAACCAATAAATTTTTAAATGTTATTTAATCTATTTTTAAATAAATTACAAAAAATATAGAGGCAGTTCAAAAATAGATTAGCTTTAGAATGTTGAGCTTTACATATAGTTTTCATAAAAAAAGAATGCAAATATAAAATAAGCTGTTTCTAGGAACTTGAAAAATGAATGCTTTTTTTTTGTCTTGTTACATTAGGAATATTTACATTAGGTTGATCTTCAATAATGAAATTTTTTTAAAAGCCTGATTTAATGGATCAAGAATAATTTTAGTTAGAGAGCAAGCCGGGCATGGTGACTTATGCCTGTAATCCCAGCACTTTGGGAGGCCGAGGCGGGTGGATCATGAGGTCAGGAGATCGAGACCATCCTGGCTAACATAGTGAAACCCCATCTCTACTAAACATACAAAAAATTAGCCAGGTATGGTGGCGGGCACCTGTAGTCCCAGCTACTCAGGAGGCTGAGGCAGGAGAATGACGTGAACCCAGGAGGCAGAGCTTGCAGTGAGCTAAGATCACGCCACCGCACTCCAGCCTAGGCAACAGAGCAAGACTCTCCCCCCCCCAAAAAAAAAGTAGAGAACATTTGCTGGAGATGCTTTAGCAATAACTGATTCAAGTGATACTATAGGTAAAGAAATGAAATTCTAAATTGTTAGCCTAATTGCAAAGTCTATATAGGAATTTGAATGTTTGATAATATAATAAAAAATTTTACCTTTATATTAAGATCTATAAATAGGTTAGAATAATTCTTATGCTCTCTAGTAGAAAAACATTTAAATAATTAATAAAGTAACATTTAAAAGGAAAGTTTAGCAGTTAGAATGAAGCTTGTTAAATAAAGCTTTAGCACCTGTATACATTCTTAATACTTTAAATCAGTTTTATTTGGGGTTATCTCTGTTTTCTGTAGGATGAGTCTCCCAGCACTGATTGAGGTCAGTGCTTCTAACTGTTTTCTAAATGCTCTAGTAAAAGTATAAAGGAAGAGGGGCCTGGCGTGGTGGCTCATGCCTGTAAACCCGGCACTTTGGGAGGCCGAGGTGGGTGGACCACCTGAGGTCAGGAGTTCGAGAGCAGCCTGGCCAATATGGTGAAACCCCGTCTCTACTAAAAATATAAAAATTAGCTGGGCTTGGTAGTGCCGGCCTGTAATCCCAGCTACTTGGGAGGCTGAGGCAGGAGAACCACTTGAACCTGGGAGGCGGAGGTTGCAGTGAGCCCAGATCACCCCCCTGACTGCACTGCAGCCTGGGCAACAGAGCGAGATTCTGTCTCAAAAAATAAATAAATAAATAAATACACACACATATATACATATATATGTGTATATGTGTGTAAAGGAAGAAATTAAGATAGAACCATCAACTTTTAGAAAAAAACATTATTTAAATATGCCAGTTCTGAAGAATTAGGTATAGCATTTTTTAGCATTTGATGGGTGAGAATAAAAACAACGAAAAGAATTGTGCTCATTTCTACAGCCCCAAATTATACAAATATATGTGTTTTATGATTCTCAAATTTCAAATATATATGTGCTCCAGTTTGACAATTTTGTATAGGCAAAAATCTGTCCATAAAGTAGATCCTTATAACTTTATAATGGAAATCATATAGTCGTTAAGGTTCCCTTGAATGTGATATTTTAATTACAAAAGAAAAGGGTTATTAAAGAGGGTATTTAACAATTATAGAACTTGGAATTATTTGTTCTGTTATAACTTAATGGAAAAAATGAAAAATCTGGGATTATCTTCAGGTATCCTTAATTTCAGAAAATTTGGGAAATAAGCTATATTAATTACTATAACCTACACTACTATTTGTGTGAGGGCAGTGATTTTGATGTGTTATTGAATAAGCAATCTATAGTTCATCAAATTATTCAGAATTTCACCATTAAACCCTCTCCTCTGCCCTCCAAAAAGCCTATATAACACTGAATACAGCAAAATGTATTGTAAGTCTTCATTTTGCAACTCATCTATATTTATAAAACCTCTAACAAAATCACTGCCCTTGTTAATCTTTAAAATGCAAAACACATTTATAAACCTTTTTCTCATAAATACTTAGTTGATTTCAAGAGATTATTTCTATGCCATGCTAAACTTTTACTTCCATAAGGTAAATTACTCAAGTAAAATCTTGAAGACTTTTTCCAGCGTCCATCATCTCCATGGATATAAGAAGTTTGTACTTCCAAAAGACACACAGAGAAAAAGACTGTTCTCTTCATTTTGTGCAAGTAGATTTTACTCTGTCCTCACTCTCTGAAACCTGAACATGCAAACATGTAAAATGAGAATGTTTGCTGCATGTTTTGCCTACTGAATCTGTAAATATCTCTGGAAGGGGCAAATAGATAGCTTGAAAGTATAAACAGGTGCAATTTGAGTCCATCTTATGATTTCTGAATTTTTTAAATATGTCAGGGAGACAGATTTAGTTTTCTAAGTTATGTATATTGAAATCCCTTTGACCCTTTGCACAATTCTTTAGTGTCTCGGGTTGAAAAATTCACCCAAAATAGCACAAAATCTTTTGAATATCTTAAATTAAGCAGAAAACCTGTATATTTTAAAAGTTGCTAAAAAAAGAAACTTACTAAAATATTTCCAGTTTTAACAGGGAAGGGACAATTATGAAGCAGTATAAGTATTTTATGTCTTTTAAGGTAATAAAATATTTCCATAATTGTTATCACATACAATTAGATTCATTAGTCATTCCTATCAAATTCTCAAATAGTGAAATATTTGGCTCCCAAATTGCTGTTTAATAGTTTTTTTAAAAATTAATAAGCAAATATGAACAAACTGTATTTTTTTTTCTTTCTGATCATTTGGCTCTGTTGTATCTAACTTTGCATGCTCTGCTTTTTTTTTTTTTTTTTTTTTTTTTTTTTTTTTTTTTGCCCCCTTTCTCACTTCCAGGAAGAGAGCCCCCTGAGTGTGTCTAGCCCAGAGGGTACTGGTACCTGGCTGCATTATACCAGTGGTGTGGGTACTGGGCGTCGAAGACGCAGATCAGGGGAACAAATCACTTCTTCCCCTGTCTCCCCCAAATCATTGGCTTTCACATCCAGTATTTTTGGCTCATGGCAACAGGTTTTTAAACTTTACTTCATTAAACATTTTTCCTCCCTGCATTCAGAGCAACAAACAGCTGTCTTTGAGGACATCTAATCCCTTGTATTTCACATCAGAGTAAATCCTTCTGTTTTCTAATTTTGAGTTCATTTAAAAATACTTAATGATATCTGCCAATATTTAAGGGAAAGAAATCACATGGCATGTGTTTAGTATTTTTACTGAGAAGTTTCCAAATATCCAGGATTTTAAAACAATCAATAGATGTTATTCTCCTGGAATTTCACCTTGTTAATAAAATTATTTAAAAATGAAAGATCTTTTTTGACTTGTCTTTTAAAACTTTCAGAAACAAATTATGTAATTTGATTGTAAGAAAATGTATTAATATTTTCTTCCATAATTGAAAAAATTAGATTCAATTTGGAATTTGCTGAGAAGGTAAACATTTTTTAAAATATCAGAATTTATGTGGCCCAGTTTTAATTAGCAGGATATATCGAATATTGATAATTTTCTTCCTCATTATTCCATTATTTGGAAGTATCTAATTTAAGGAATACATAGTCTGTTTTTCTTTGGACTGTTTAATATTTTAATGTTCTCTTTAAGAGGGAACAATTGCATATGTGCCCATCAACAGTATGGGTCAAAATAAAATGACTTCAGAAGGACTTTCTGTGATGACATTTGGAAACTTAAAATATACATGATTTCTATTACATTGGAAGGTCTACTGTCACACATGAGGTTTCTGATAATTTCAGCAATTTCCTTTTGGAAATATAATGCATTTGACTATAGGAAAAGGGATTATGGTATCCATTAAGGCTGTGAATATTTAAAGGTTACTCTGATAAAGCCCATGCATGGATCAATAATTGTATGGTGATCTCAAGAGTCTCTGTCTGTCCTTTCTTTTGTTTGTAGTTGTTTTTTCCCCCTTCAAATACAGGAGCTGTTTAAGAGTGGGCATTTGGCTTCTTTTAAGAGTGAAATTATATCAATCTCTTAATTGCTTCTTTTCATCTGTCTTGTTTCATACATGATGTTTCATTCTGAATGCCTGCTTCGCACCACTTCATTGCAAGGACCTCATGAAATGGACTCCCTTCAAAAGGGGATCTTGCATGATCTTTCATGTTTTATGTATTTCTACTAATATTTATCATACAGCTTATTAACCTTTGCCTGTCTGGAACAGGCTGCATATGAAGTATAGACTTATGAATTTATTTTACTGTTTTACTTCATTTATTTTGGATTCCTTATGCAGGTTGTATCTGAAAATGCTAATTACCTGCGAACACCGAGAACTCTTGTGGAACAGAAGCAGAATCCTACTGTAGGTATGTGGTGTAAAGGAAATTGTGTTCCATACCCTTCTTAAACTCACTATTGTGCACACATGTAAAACTCTTTGGTGAAAGCATGACCAAATGCTATGCTGTAGTTTTTATTTAATGTGTACTAATTCAGAAATGTTGAGTTGTATAACTCAAAATAAAGTTTTGATAAAATGAAGAAGAGATAGCATTTAATTTTGTTACATAACCCTTTTGGATGCCTGCAATGATAACCACTTAGTTCACTTGCCAATGCTAGTTTTTAATCTTGTACTCTGTAAGTTAATTTATGAAGGAAACTTCATTTTCCCAGTTGATAAAGATGAAAAGATGCTATTGCATGCAGAAAGGGACTTTCCATTTTTCTGATTAAAAATATTTTTAAAGTACAGAATACTTCAAACCCTATATGAATATATTAATTTTCCTTTGAGCAGCTCGTAAGGAAAACCAAGCAAAACTAATGCACAATGGCAGTCTCAGTCTTTATTAACCTATAGAACATAATTGGTTCTTTGCTAACACTCAAAGCAACATTGAAAAAGACCTTTCTAAACTCATTTGGTTTAAAGCTCATGGTTGATAAACTATGAAATAGTGGCGTATTATTTTCTGTAAATAGTTGTCCTAATAGGTTTAATAAAGGCATAAACAGATCTCGTTGTAAGTTTATGTATGTACTGTGATCTCTGTACTAAGTATATGAACTGTTGATACCTACATACTTGAGGATCTCTCTTTAATTTCATATAGCTTGTAATGATAGTTTTTAATATTCCTACAGTATATTTATAGAAATTTATATATTACTCCTTCTTATTGATGTATCATAGTATATTTTATAGAAATTTATTTAATCCTTCCCCAGTGATGAAAGTGTTATTTGGATGTAAAAACTTTTGCTACAAATTGAGCATCAGTTTATACTGGCTGTTTTATTTGCTAATAATGTTTTTTATTGGTAGTCTTATTAATTAAGATCTTAAGTCACTTGTTAAGTATTTAAAGTGATTTAGGCCTTGAATGACTGAAAAGGACCTGGTCTCACAAATAAATAAATTTTGATATACTTTATTTCATAAGAAAGAGTAGTAATTCTTAATTCAGGGGCATCAGGAAAGATTTGTCATTTATAGACATACATTAAAAATACTGATTTTATATGACTTAATTTGTGCTAGAAGAGGTGTTTTTTTTTTCTTTAAATATGGCTTGCCCTTGGAAATTGATTAACAGAGTCCTTTCTTGTCCTAAGTTATTTTTATGGCAGTGTTTTTAATACTTTAGGATGTATATGTCTAATTATTATATGGACATATTTTTTTTTCTCAAAGATAACATTTCATCCAATGTTAAATTACCCCATTTGTACCTATGATAAATGATAGTGGTGTTTAGAAGTATTGTATTAAAACTGACCTCATTAGGAAATTACAAGAATATTGTGAGCCTGTTCAAGGCACTTCCAAAGGTTGCCTTGTATGTGGTAAGAGCCATGTTAATTGCATGCTGCATGAATTCCCAATGTGAATGGAAGAACACCCGTTGTGTATGTATTTTCTCTAACTCCCATCAGGGTCTCACTGTGCGGGCCTGTTTAGCACCTCGGTGCTCGGGGGTTCTTCAAGCGCACCTAACCTACAGGATTATGCTCGTACTCATCGTAAAAAGCTGACCTCTTCTGGCTGCATAGATGGTATGTGCACACATGCACACACAGATTCATACCTACACCCATGCACACACCCATGAGCAGTATTTCTCAAAGGCAAATCTTAGGCCACTGACTGATTCGAGTGAAATCCTGTCATCTTTTGCCTAAATGACTGTCAGTGCTCTCTGTTATCTACAACTTGGATCCATGTTTCATCAGACAGTTAATTGTAGTTAGATTTACAGTACTTGTACAATAAGTTTGTTGAAATGGAAAACTTAGAACAGTATTATGTGTATTCTTCTTTTAGATAATTGATTATATTATAAAGAGCAAGCGTTTCTTTGATCTTTTAAACTTTTATTTATTGTTAACACTTATTTTACTTATTGAGCTAATTAAAGTGAGTGGAATGTTTATAAGTAGAGGACAATATCATATTGGCAATATTTTTATAAAAATAAACACAGGATGAGAATATTTTAGGATCCCTAGCTGAAGGAGATCCTCTTAATGTTGTTAATATACCTTAAGTTTTAATATTAAGAATTTTTTAAGGCTCATGGAAGCGTGTCCCTTTTGTTAAGAGAAGTGGCTCTAGCTCTTTCAGGATCGTCTTTATTTAAAACATTTTCTCATTTATCAACAAATTTATTTTAGACAGTAAAACATGGATTTACCAGAATTGCCAGCTCATCTTGCTTTTCTTTCTTTTGTATATTTCATTTGACACTTTTCCTCTGTCATGAAGCTAGTTAACTTCTTTTAACCAATATTTACCTTATTACATTCTCTCATTGTCCCTTCTGCATGTCACCTTTCTAACCTCCTCATATATTTGTTTTTCCCCTCTTTCTTTTAAGTGTTCTTTTTGTAGCTGTTACGAATTTCAGGTACCTGTTTTTCTCTTTCTTAGACGCCACACGCGGTTCTGCTGTTAAAAGGTTTTCTATCTCATTTGCTCGACACCCAACCAATGGTACGTTTTGCTTTTATTTTAAAAGATACTCCCCTGCTTCATCCCTTTTTTATTTTTATTTTATTTCAAAATGTGGGGTATACAGTATCATTCATTTCTTCATCCTTAATGTCAATTGGCGTAGAATTCCAACTTGTTATTCACCCAAATTATTGATACTGTCTAGCTCCCTTTTCAGCTGTAATTCACATAATAATTTAACATTACTCATCAAACTTTTAATGACCACAATGATGATGAGTTTTAATGCTAAATTAACACCTGAAAATTTCTTCTAATTTCTCAGATGATCAGTCTACACAGATTTTTTAATTATAATTAGTATTCTTTAATTTTTCTTAATTCTCAATAACTTTTTTCTTCCTAATTTTCTGATCACATGGTTGTTTTATTGAGATATTTAAACAAAAATACAGAGCCACCCATGTCAAATAGCCAAATAAGATGTGTCTTTGAAAAATTCCTGGGCACCTGGTGATGCATATTTCACTGTATAACATCGTCTGTTCCTGGCTATTTTTCTAAAGCAAAACCCTGTTCGGTCTGGAGCACTCTGAAAACTTTGTCCAGCATTCACTTTGTTCTTGTGTAGCAATGTGGTTTGCTATTATCAAGCAACTAATTCCTTTTAGTACCACTGCTTTTTCTTAAAATTTAGAGGACTCCTGATAGGAAGAAGATAAAGTTAAGATCTAGAAACCCAGCTCTGTTAAATTCCATTTTTGAGGCTGAATAGGAAAGTGTTTCATGACCATTATTGTAAAAGGAATTATTGCCATTACAACTTCTAACATAGAGCTTGATATTGTGGGGCAAGAGGGAATATTTACTGATCATTTTACAATAATTCAGGATCAAAGAATTTAAAAGAGCACTTACAGATTTTTGCTTGTATTATACATGGAATGAAGATACTTTTATCCCTGGAACTCTTTTTCTTTTTAACTGCAAGTAAGTCTTTCAAAAACTCAAGTCAGATCTTTCAGAAATTTTTATGAAGCTAAAGGATTCAACACAAGTTTATGGTCATTCTCCCCCTTCTGGATCCTTTAACAACACATCTAAATAACAGTGCACTAATAATTCTTGAAGGTGGAATAAGAAGATCTCATCCTCAACAAGTAAAAATTTAGCCTTAAAGCTTAATGTGCTTTCCCTTCATTGTAGCTATTTAAATGCTACTTTTTGAAGAAAGTGATTCTTATTTGATACAGCTGCAGCTTCTAAAGAAACCACATGCCTAAGAACCTCTTAGAAGAAACACAGAAGTCACAAGAAAAACAGAAGCCACAAAAATTCTAAGAAGAGACATTGCAGGTTTAAGACCATAGTTTTTGTACTGAATGCTGTGTGTTTAAAACCAGTATTTGAGGTATTATTATCTAGGAGAACCTGTGTTTAACTGAAGGTTTTTAAAAATGAAAAATATTTATGTTAAATTTAATAGAAAATAGAGTAATTTTATATTCCTTTGGTTTAGGCTCTTTTTTAAAAATGTGGATTTTCCGCACATACAAATGCACATAAGGTGCATTCTTTTCTATTCTACAAATATTTCTTTTGAGTTTTAAGGTTTCCTTTTTTCCTTTTTTAATATTGTGTTGTCTTATCTGTCCTATGAATTGTCATTTGACTCTTCCTTTTACTTTTTATTTCCCCTAACTTTCATGTTATTTCCATCTTTAACACAAATCATGGACTTACCCCTCCCTTCATCTTTAGTTCAAGGAACATGGTGAAACAAGTATCTTCTGACAGTGCTTTACCTTATTTTCTGGGCCTCTGTGCAGAACACCTACACCTCTATAGGTGCTGGTCCGTTTCCTCTGTGGAATTTCTAGGCTCCAGTGGTATGTTTTTATAGCTTCTAAACATGTCAGCAGGGTGGCTTTTTAAATTGCTGCGCTAACCCTTTCATTGTCCATTAAAGGAAAAGTTTACTAAAGATAAGTGGAAAAAAATGTAGTCTAGAGGAACTTAATTATATTGTCATTTGCCTGTTATAAAATCTAGCAGGCAAATGAAATAAAATAATTGCTATAAAAGATTTATAAACTTTGTGAGGAAAGAAGAAAGGATCTCATCGTTAAGTTTAGTGTAATGCAAAGAAAGGGTTTGCGCTCATTTGCATGAATCTTGTACTTCTAAAAAATGTAACAGTTGTGCAAGCCTAATTTCTTTAGTGCTTAATTTAGGTGCTTTAGTTGCTGTTACAGTATAGTTTTGTTTTTGTTTTTGTTTTTAAAGTATGTGTAATGTTCTGTCATGCTTTGGTTTGCACCTGAAAATCAGACATATCACTTTTGCAAGTACTCTGGTTATTTTCCTAGGAAGATTAGATTCTCTTTTAACCAAAGTTTCCTTATTCTAACTGAGAATTAGGCAGTTCTTGGGTCAATATTTCCTTCAATATTTAAATGAATCAAACATCAGTCAATTTAAAAATGAGCACACGCCTATTGAAGCAGAGTGTTGCAGTCTGAGGTTAAGTTTGTACTTTTAATGATATTTGACTTTATATAAAACTTTGAGTATTATAAGTATTTAACTGCGGGAAATTAATTTGAATTTTTGGAAGAGTAGATGCAGAAAGACTCGTTATTTTTAACAGTATATGAAAGCAATTTTAAAAGCCATTCAGTTGAATGAAGTTTAAATAAACAGGCAATTTTCTTTTTTAAAAAAGTGAATAACCTATATCCTATTTGTTTAAAAACATAAACTGTGTATTTAAGTGCTTTTGTTTCACTGATGGTATTAATACATATTTGCATGATTGTTTCATAAAATTTTCGTATTTCTGTGCCATTGTTAAATAGGAACATATTTGTATTTTGTATTGCTTTTTACTTGGCCTAACTTTACACAGCCAGTGATTCCTAGTAATATAATAATGTGTTAATTCAGTAAAGGTAGGTGAAATACGTTTTGGAATTTTTATTCCAGCATGAATGAATGAATGTTGTTTGGGGTTCATACTAGAGAGTATCATTGGTCTTGGCACACCTGGAAAAGTATCTAAAATAATTATTCACAAGTAATTATATAATTTTTCAACAAGAACTTACTGTTAGCGTCCTGGCATCAGGGATACATCATGTGAGATCAGTTTATTCACCTATTGAATAGACCTGACTTCAAAAAATAAAAACTGAAAACTTGTATTTCTTTGTTTTTTTTCCCCTAGGTTTTATAAAGTATTATTCTTAGATTTTACCAATATAGAATGAAATTGTGTGCATGCGATACTACGTGATTACATTTAAAAAGAAATCTTTGTCACATCTTGTTCCAGCTCCATATTGCATAGCATCTGGTGTCATGACTTCAGAGATATTGTGTGTTTGCATGTGATAGACTGAGAAGACCTAAACTGTCCAGTTCTAAGCAGTAGTCTTCCTTTCTAATTACTGATTTTTAAAATATCCATCTTTTATTTTTTGTTTTTGGTTTTTTTCTCTTCTAGGCTTTGAATTGTATTCCATGGTGCCATCTATTTGTCCTCTAGAAACTCTTCATAATGCCCTATCTTTAAAGCAAGTGGATGAATTTCTTGCTTCCATTGCTTCTCCATCATCTGACGTTCCACGGAAGACCGCTGAAATTTGTAGGAAATTTTTCTTTCATTGTTATCATTTAGTTGCTGGGCAACTACATACTGTCTGAGTATAACAGGAATTATAACAACATAAAAGCAGGTAGTGGTAATGAGTAGGAGTACAAAGGAGTGTAAAGGGACATTATTAGGAATTCTTTGGTGTAATGTGAACTGTACCTCTTTTTTTTACTCTGCCAAAATCTTTTCTTCCTACCAAAAAAAAACAAAAAACAAAAAACCAATAGCAGTAGAAGTCAACAAAATATAGGGTTGTGGTCTTTTGTTAAAACTATGTTTGCTAGAAATCTCATATTCCTATTGTATATCATTTTATAGCAAAGTTTTTTAAAACTGCAAAATATCAGTCCACATTAACCCATTCATACACACTCATCTCCTGACTACCTTTGGTAAGTAGTTAGAAAGAGCTTTTAACTAAAGACAGCAAATTAGGACAACAATTTTTCAAATTGCGTATCTCAGAAAACATTCTGAAGAGGTTAATTTGTGTGTTTGAAGAGAAGATGTTCATGGTTAAATAAGTTTTAGAAACTATGTTATATCCCACCTCCCTTTGGTGAGGTATAGCTATATTAGCATATAAAAGGCTGACGTTCTTCTGTAAAGAAAGCTGTATGTATAACCCAGATTTTCCAAAACTTATTTTTTAGAAAACACTTTTTTGGTAACACATTAAATATCATGTGGCACTATTCTGAGGGACATCATTTGGGGAAATGCTCAGGGCTTCCTTTTTAGGTGTGAGAAGTCAGCTGCCAGTTGTCGTTTTCAGCTCTATAGGATTCCTCAGTACTTTGGAAATTTCAGTTTGGAAAGCATTAGTTTTGGGGGAGAGTGCTTTGCTTAGAGCTAAGAATCTTACTATTCTAGTCATATCTTAGAAAGTGACAAACTTTCTTTGTATATCATTCCTCTTTTTCTGAGTGCTGTAAATAAATTTTGCTCAATAATAAAATGAGATATTAGAGCTCTCAGAATGAATGCCACTTTTATGTCTGACTGTCATTCTCTTCTCTTTCCTGGGCCATCACATCGTATAATTCTAGAGAGCTCTATTCTCTTTATATTTTGTGTAAATGATACCCCCTGCATTTATACAAAGTAGTAACCTTTCCCTTTTCTTCCATTTTTGGTAGTAGAGGCCAGCTTTCAATCATTAACAGTAATAGAGATGTATACTGGTGAGTGTTCTAAAATACTTCACTTTAGGGATGGTTTTAGGAAGTAGGTCTTAACTTAAAAATTTGCATATAAATGTGTCCGATTATGAGAATTGATAATACTCCAAATGAAATAACTTCTCCAAGTGGTAAACGTCAGAGACAGGAAAATGAAGGTGGTCATCTCCTTTTATATTCTCTATAACCTGCTAGAATGGACAATGCTGTTACCTCAGAATGCAGTAGAGAACCTGAATAAATTCTAGTTTACCCCTTCACCCTTAATGATGTTTCACTGCTTCCCTGGGGCAAGGATTTGAAATCTTAAAATAGAGATTAAAGAATTATCCTACTTAGTAAATAAGAGTTTAGGGATAGATCTCAACACTACTTAGATTTTAGAAGACTTGCAATGAATGATTTGAAGGTAATAGAAATAGTAGTGACATGTTTGTTATGAAAGGATAATTTTAGTAGAATATTTACAAAAAGATAATATTTTAAGGTTTGTTCTGTGGTACTCTTGATGGATTCATTTTGTAGTTAGTGAATTCAGTTCATCAGAGTGTATTACTGAAGGATATTAATGAGGCAAAGGATATTAGATTCTTTTTCCAGTTGTGCTAATTTCTAATTAGCTCTTCTCTATATCATGGATACAAATTGTACCTCAGTCCCTCTAGCTCTCTTAAAATTTCATGCAATTAGTTACTAACAGAACTAGATGAGAAAGTAAATGTACTTAATGTGGCTCATAGAATTGGATAAACCTTAGAGATAATCTAGTTCATTGGTCTTCAAACTGTATTCCCAAGAGTCTTTGGAAATTCCATGAGGAAGAGAAAGATGCTGAATAGTTAGGGCTTGTGTCTTTCATGGCTGCTTCAACCAGAGTATCTCCTTTGGTCTATTTTATTTAAGATTTCACTTAAGAACAGCTTTACTATTTAAAGAAAAAATCGTAGAAAGACACAGTTGAGGAAATCAATGAATTAGTGGTCAAGCAAGACTAAAATCCAGGTCTTCTGAAGCCTCTATTTTTCTCATTATTTTTGAATAGCAAAGAAAATAGGGTGCCAGTTATGATGAAAGTTTTTGAATCATGTATTTTATAGAGTAACTGTAGGAATACTATTTATTAAATTATAGGATATTTATATTATTTGCAGTTAGTTCCCTGAGTTATCAAGCTGTAGTATCATATACATACAATTATATTCATTTTGTGGTGTTTATAACAAGGGAAAAGGAACTGTTAATCATTCTCTGTCCTTCCAAGTTTTTTTCCTCATCTAACACAAAATTACTAAATATTAATACTAAAAGATAGCTTACAATGGGGAAGTGACAATATCAGATTGGAGAAAAAGGAGTAGGTATATTAATTAGGATAAGTTAGTGATGGAAGTTCATAGAGTAGTGTAAAAATATGCAAGCAGAAAAGGGCTAAGTAAAGCTAGGTTGTTTTATGATGTTTTAAGGACTTTTTATCTCTTAGATTATTTTCATTAGTGACTACTTTGAGCTCTTTCAGTTAAATGAATAATCATTCATTGTAGGTGTCAACCAGCAAAGGCACATTTGCCATAACTAGCCCACATCTTGGTTTTCAAAAGCATGCTGCCTCTCCCTTTGTTTAGGCAGTCTAGAAGCTCATGCCAGTAGTGTCTCCTTCTCCCCTACTTTGGCCTGTCCTTGCCCAGAGGATTCCATACTTAAGAATTATCCCTACTTCTCCTTTTTACACCTCTCAATTTCTCTGCCTTAGTTAGAAAGAAAACCGGAAAAACCCAACTTTAAAATTCCCTCCCTCTCATTTAGTTAAATTTCAACTGGCTAATATAGGAAAATAGTATCTTTTATTACTTATAACTTAATTAGTTTATTCCTAAATATGATAGTTTAGTATACCATTATATTTGTAGATGAAACATCCCTGAATCTGTAATTGTTATTTTTTTTTAAGAGAAAAACAGTTTAAGACTCTGTCTCTTTGTTTTTCTTCCCCCCTGAGACAGAGTCTTGCTCTGTCACCCAGGCTGGAGTGCAGTGGCACAAGTATGGCACACTACAGCCTCAACCTTCCAGGCTCAAGCAGTCCTTCTGCTTCCTCAGCCTCCCGAGTAGCTGGAACCACAGGCCCAGCTAATTTTTAAATTTTCAATAGAAATGAGGCCTCCCTGTGTTGCCCAGGCTGGTCTTGAACTCCTGAGGTCAAGCGATCCTCCTGCCTTGCCTAACTAAATTATAAGTAATAAATAAGTCAAATTATTTTTATGTATTAGCCAGTTGAAATTTATCCTCCTAGTCCCTGGGCAGGCACGGTGGTTCATGCCTGTAATTCCAGCATGAAACACCACGCCTGGTGAGGGGATTACTGATTCTGTTACCAGGCAAGAAAACTATGCCATTAGCTCTTTTCCATGCCTTAAAAACCTCAGTTTCTATAAGGAAAGGATAAAGTCTGTCGCTCTATTCTTGGCATTCCTTTGGTGCATACTATTTAAATGCTTATCATTTACAGTATAAACAAACATCTATTTGTCTAAGGCCATAAGAGAACTATCTTTTTATAAAAAAAAGATGATTTTGCTGAATTTACCTTGACCATTTTCTTCTGTTATTATGAATATTCGTAGGGTCACTAAATTATAAGAAACTTTCTATGATGTTAAGAGATAATTGGCATGAAATTATTAAATTAACATGTTTGTTTATTTTTTTTCAGCCTCTACAGCTTTACGTTCCAGTCCAATAATGAGAAAAAAAGTATCTTTAAATACGTATACACCTGCAAAGATCCTCCCAACACCACCAGCTACCTTAAAGAGCACTAAAGCAAGCAGCAAACCAGGTTAGGGGTGTGTGTGTTGAGTTTGTGGATTTGCACAGAAATTAGAGGAATAGTAACTTGCTTTTTAAATGTCAAATTTGTTTTTAATTAGGATCTTTGCACTTCCCTAGAGCGTAATGATCCTAAGGGTTAAAAATCTATTATTGTAGTCAATTGATATATATTTGTTTTTTGTCTGTTGTCTTCCCCTCTCCCCACATCTGTTAACAAAATATATTTCACAGTCACACTTTTCCCCAAACTAATTTACGGACTGTCTTCTTTTGCCTTTCTTTTGAGTTTAAGGCATCATCTTACATGAAAATTTCTATAGGCCAGGCATAGTGGTGCCCACCTGCAATTCCAGCTACTCAGGAAGTGGAGGTATGAGGATTACCTGAGCCCAGGAGTTCAAGTCCAGCCTAGACAACATAGCAAGACCCTGTCTCAAGTATTAAAAAAAGAAAGAAAAAAATTTTCTCTTTCCTGATAATATTTTCATCTCTCCATTCTCAGTCTGATTATGTGACTACCAAAATTAATTTTTATTAGCATTTTTCTATTTTAATTACATGGCACATTTAATTGTATTTTTGACCCTTCCTGAAATGCTCTCTTACCCTATTACTATATTGTGATATTCTATCCATTTATCTTATTCCTCTACTTTTCTGGTTTGATCATCCTTCTTCTTTCTACATTCTTATCCCAGACAAGAACATGATACTCATGATATTCATTTTTCTTACCATATGTCTTTTTTCCTCAGAGAATTTCATATACCTCCAAGGCTTTGACAACAGCCTCATTGCAGATGTCTTCATTCTTTTCCTCTAGTGCTCTCAAATGTTCTTTTGGTTAAGAGTTTTTGCTTAACAGTCAGAGAAACCTAGATTAAAATCTCACTTCTGCTACTTATTAGCTATGTGACTCTGGACAAGTTACTTAACCTCTCTGATCCTTAGTCTTATAGTCATAAAATCGGGTTAATAGTACCTTCTTCATATAACTGTCAGAAATGATTGCAATCTTGTATATAAAGTACTTGGCACACATAGTAAACACTTACTAAATGGTAACTGCTATTAATTATTATACTGTATCCAAACTGTTCTCTGTACTTCTCCCCAAATAAATTCCCTTAGCATTCATGCCATTTTTTTCTATTAAAATGTTTTCCCTTTTACCTCACATCCTTGAAGACTCAACCCAACCTCTTCCACTGATAATGTATTTATATGATTATCAAAACAAGAACTTCAATAACACTCTGTGCTACTGATTTGATCTATTATACCAGATTATAACTCTATCAGATTACAAGGCCTTATAAGTCAGAGGCAATATCTTAAACCACAAATCTTACAGATTTGAACCTTGCACATTCCAACTAATAAGTATGTGAAACAACAGACAATTGAATAAGTATCTTAAACGTAAGTTGTGATGCATCCCATATGCCACACAAAGCTAACATTTGTATAGTTCTTTATATTATAAGCATTTTTCTATTAATTCTCATAGTTCTCACCATAACCTTTAGAGGTCAATACCATTCTTATGTCCATTACAGATGAAAAAAGTAACGGAGATAGTAACTTAATCCCAGCTTACATAGCTAGTAGTCAGTAGACCTAGGATTTGAATGCATTTTGACTCATAGTACATTGTTCTTTAGATACATAATAAATGCATTAGTTCATATACATTTTTAAGTAATAAACTAAAAATGGTGTTATATTTGACATTTCAAATGTTAAGTCAACCTTGCATCCTTAGGATGAACTCTACTCAGTTATGATATATATATGAAGGTCTATAAAATTCTCTGAGGAAAAAAACATAGGGTAAGACAAATGAACAGAGTAGCATGTCACTGTCTGGGATAAGAAAGTGGGAAAAAGAAGGATCATCAACCAGGAAAGTAGAAGGATCAGAGAAACAGAAAGAATATCATGATAGAGTAATATCTTGGAAGTCAGGGTAAGAGAGCATTTCAGGAAGGATCGACAGTACAATCAGATGTGCCACGAAGTTAAGATAGAAAAATGCTGACAAAAGATAGTTAAATTTGATTTTGAAGAAATTTGCATCTGCGTTTGTGAAAGATAGGATACTGGTCTGTAGTTTTTTTTGTTTCTGTTTTTGTAATGCCTTTTTCCAGGTTTTGGTATCAGAGTAATGCTAGCTTCATAAAATAATTGGGAAGTGCTTTCTATTTTCTGAAAGAGTTTTTATAAGATTTTTGTTTCTTCCTTGAATGTTTGATAGAATTAATTTATATCAATTAATTTTGATAGAATTTATGTTTCCTTTTTGTGATACTTTTGGTAGCTGTTTTTTTTTATGAATTTGTTCATTTTATCTAAGTTGTCAAATTTGTTGCTCTTTTATTATCTTTTTAATGAATGTGGTAATAACTTCTGTTATTCATGTTACTGGTAATTTGTGTTCTATTTTTTTTTGTGATCATTCTCACTAGGGATTTATCAATTTTGTTTACTTTTTCAAAGAACCAACTTTTGGCTCTTTGTATTTCTGTTGGTTTTATGTTTAAAACACAATTTTTTTTTTTTTGAGTCTCCCTCTGTTGCCCAGGCTGGAGTGCAATGGTGTGATCTCAGCTCACTGCAACCTCCACCTCCCGGGTTCAAGCGATTCTCCTGTCTCGGCCTCATAAGTAGCTGGGATTACAGGTGACTGCCACCACACCTGACTAATTTTTTTGTGTTTTTAGTAAAGATGGAGTTTCACCATGTTGGCCAGGCTGGTCTCGAACTCCTGACCTCAGGTGATTCACTTGCCTCAACCTCCCAAAGTCCTGGGATTACAGGTGTGAGCCACCGCACCTGGCCTTAAAACACAATTTTTAAAAAATTATTTTAAATTAATTATTTTAATTATTTTAAAAATTATTTTCTACGTCCTACTTACTTTGGGTTTACTTTTATCCTCTATTTCTAGTTTCTTAGGTCATTGATTGTTATCTATTTCAAACATTTAAACCTTTAAGTTTCCCTCTAAGCATTTTAGTTGAGTCTCACAAAAGTTATATTGTATTTTCATTATCATTCAGTTAGAAATACTTTCTAGTTTATTTGTGATTTCTTCTTTGATCCATTGCATATTTAGAAGTATATTGGTTAAATTCCAAATATTCAGGGGTTTTTTATTGTTTTTAATCAATTTCTTATTTAGTTCCATTGCAGTTATAAAAACATACACTGTGTGATTTCAGTCTTTTAAATGTGGGACTTATGGCTTAACATCTGGAATATTTTGAATATAATTTGTGTACTAAAAAAAAAAACCCAAATGTTTATCTTATAGTTCATTGATCCTAATGGACAATATTTTATCATTATGCATGAGGTCAAGGTTGTTGATAATGTTCAGATAGTCTGTCTTTACTATTTGGTTTTTCTTTGGCAGAGGGGTGTTCAAGGAAGGGATTGATTGTTCTATCAGTTGTACAGAGAGCATTTACACTCACAACTGCAGAATTGTCTGTTTCTCCCTTTAATTTGGTAGATTTTTGCTTTTTGTGTTTTGGAGCTCTGTTACATAATTAGATGCATATTTGATTATTGGATATTCTTAATATATTGACTCATTTATTATCACGACTTTTTTCTCTTTAATTTCCAGTAATGTTTTGTTTTATTTTATCTGATGTGATATAGCTCAACAAACTTTATTTATGCAAGGCATTCTAACAATATCTGCCTTATGGTTGCAGTTTACAGTTCATTAACATTTAATGTAATTGTTGATATGTTGAGGTTAGTCTACTACTTTCTTATGTTTTCTGTTTATTCCTTTTGATTATTATACCTTTATTCTTTCCTACTCTACCTCATTTTGTACTAATTCAATATTTTTAAGAATTTTATTTAACTTTTTCTATGGACTTTTGCTGTATCTTTTTGCATTTTTTTTGTTGCTCTAAATATATATTCCTAATTTTTCACCATCTACTTAGGGTTAATTTTGTACCACTGAAAGTAAAATGTAGAAAACTTGCCACTGTATAGATTTGTTTACCTTACCCTCTTCCCATTCTTTACACATAGTTATCCTTATGTGTTACTTCCACATACATTATAAACACTACAATACAATGTTATGATATTTGCTTTAAACAGTCATATGTATTTTAAAGAAACTTAGAGGAGAAAAAGATTCTATATTTATCCATATATTTGCCATATTTTTTGCTCTCTATTCCTTCCTTGAAGTCTGTGTTTCCATCTGGTTTCATTTGCCTTCAGCCTGAAGTTTTTTAGCATTTCTTAATCTGCAGGTCTGTTGGCAACAAATTCTATTCATTTTTTTGTGTCTGATAAATGGCTTTATTTTGCCTTCATTCTTGCAGTGTAATTTTTGCCGAATAGAGAATTCTGGGTAGAAAATTTTTTATTTCAGCACTTTAATGATATTCCACTGTCTTCTGGTTCCCATTGTTTCTGATAAGAAGACTTAGTTAATTTGAATTACTGTCCACGTAAATGCAGTGGGTTGTTTTTCTGTGCTTGCTTTCAATGTTTTCTCTTTATCTTTGCTTTTCAGCAGGTTGACTATGGCATATTTATGTCTGTTTTTTTTTTCTTTTTTGGTAATACTCCAAAAAAGATGTTCATTGGTTGATGTTGATTTGGTTGATTTGGTTGATGTTTACTTTTACTTCTACTTTTCATTCTGTTGTTAAACCCATCTAGTTTTTATTTCAGACCTTTTATTTCAGATATTTATTCTTTTAGATGTTCTGTTTGATTCTTTTAAATAGTTTTTTTGCAGGGATTTTTCTCTTTTTATTCATTATAAACTTATGTTTCTTTGTCCTAGAGCATAGTTAGAATTGCTGCTTTAAAATTCTTGTCTGTTAATCTGACTCATCTCCAAAGTGATCTGTATCAATTTATGCATTCTCAGCAGGAAAGATGTTTTTCTGTTTCTTAGTATATTAATTTTGGATTATATTGTAGACATTGTGAATGGTATGTTATAGAAACTCTGGATTTTGTTATTTCTGTTATGTTCCTCCAAAAAATATTGTTTTGTTTGTTTTTAAACAAAGAGTTAGCCTTGGCTGAGCTCAGATTGTAAAATATAGTGTTCCGTGAAGTGGCTGGCAAAAATTTCAGTTCATTTTTTGCTTTAGCTGGGCTCCTTGGACTTTACTCTGCTCATGCCATACATTTGACCATCATTTACTAATAGAATTGTGGGCTCATCCTTTTTGAGATTTTCCACCTTACTTTCTAGCAGCTGTAGTTGCTGCAATACTTGTCTTCTGCTTCTTATGTTGGACTTGTAGCCATTGTACATGGTGCATATTAGGGCCTGTCCTCAGGCTAAAAAGAAGGGGAATGTTATTCCATATTATTCCCTTTTTCCAAGTGCTGATTCTTGTCTAGTAACGGCCTGCTGCTCTTGTTCACTATTTAGTATCTTCAGGTAGTTCTTCCTCATATTTAGTACAGAGTATATATTTGTTATCTGTGGGAAGATTGGTCTGATAGGAGCTTACCCATACATCTATGCATCCATAGTAGAAATGTAATAATGTAATGCCACCTAGAATGGTTATTTATTTATTTATTTATTTATTTATTTATTTATTTATTTATTTATTCTTTTGAGACAATGTCTTGTTCTGTTACCCAAGCTGGACTTCAGTGGTGCAATCATGGCTCACTGCAGCCTCAACCTATCAGGCTCAAGCAATCTTCCTACGTTGGCCTCCTGAGTAGCTGAGACTATAAGTGTGTGCCACCACACCCAGCTAATTTTTAAAGTTTTTTGTAGAGAAGGGGGTCTCACTATGTTGCCAGGGCTCGTCTTGAACTTCTGGGCTCAAGCGATCCTCCCACGTTGGCCCTCCAAAGTGTTGGAATTACAGGCATGAATCACCCTGCCTGGCCTAGAATAGTTTTTTGATAATTCATGAAGACTTCATGTTGGTTTAGACACAGAAGGATGATTCCTAAGTCAAGCGTGCTTCTAGTTTTCTTACCTTCTAGCTTTTTAGAGAGGGATAAGATAGAAGATACAAGAGGAAATAGATGCTTGTAGAGAAAATGATGAGTTCAGTTTATGCATATTAAGTTTGTCTTTCTCGTCAGATATCTTTAAAGAAAGTTTCAATTGGCAGTTGTATATACATATCTTGAGCTAAAGGAAAAGGCCCAGGCCAGAAGTATAAATTTAAAAATCATTAGCACAATGGATGGTAGTTAAAAATTATGAAAATATATTCATTTCCTAGGAAGAATGTAGAGTAAAATGAGAAATTAATTTTGTGAACACAGCCCATTGTCATTACCTTTCTATATTTGTGTTGAATTCTGAAAAGTAAAAGGTTAAAAATGCTATATTAAATTTTTACATTTCATTTACATCACAATTATAACAAGAATTGTTTTGTCAATCAGCAGTATTATTTGAACTTGGATTGTTTGTGTAAATTTAAGCAATAGTTTTTGTTTTTGTTTTTGTTATATGTAGCTACAAGTGGACCTTCTAGTGCAGTTGTTCCTAATACCTCATCTCGGAAAAAGAATATAACTAGCAAAACAGAAACGCATGAACACAAAAAAAACACTGGGAAAAAGAAGTGAAATCTTAGCAGAAGCTGGAACTTTTTATACTTATAAAAATAGTATGTTCTTATGTTTCTCCTTATGCATTTATGTGTTCACTTAAAAATGTTTTTAAATCTAAGAGTTTCTTTGTTTATGTTCAGGTAAGGAACTGTTGTCATGATCTGGAAATGTTTAAAACAATGTTTATTAGCATTCTGTGAGCAGCAAAACTTATAGTGATAAAAATCGATTGTTGTTAATATGATGTTTACCATGTGCACATAGTAATGAAAAGGAACATAAAAGCCCAGCAGGCTTGTACCAAAGTCACACCCGTAATGCTATGTACTGCAGAGTGTGATGAGCTGGCCTTTGTGCACACTTTTATTTTCATGGGATTGCATCTTAGCTGTTAAAACTTCTGGATTGAAATTTGACAGCCAGGATTACATATTGGGGACTTTTAAAGTGTCTTTCCAAAGAGATTTCATTAGCCGTTTAGATTAGAATATCTTTCCCAATTGTTACAGTGACATATATGCTGCAATATTTAACAACTGGAGTATTAGCCACATGGGTTATTTTTTCAATCTGTGTTTTGAATTTTTTTATTGTGTGTTATTTAAAATATTACATATGCAGCTGGGAGAACTACACCTTTGTGCACATAGATTTATATATTAATTTGTAGAAAATATTTTCTTTATATATTTCCTTACCATACAAGGTGCCTTGTTCATCAGGAAAACTTTTGTTTCGTATTTTGACAAGAAAGGCACCTTTAGAGTTTCTTTTTAAGTATAGTTGACAAGTGTATAAATGTTACACTTACTTTCAGAGTTCTTTTTAGATCTAAAGAAGTCAGTTCAAAAATGGAAATCAACAATGTTAGGAGAAATCTGAATTCTGTTAAGTTAGTAAGTATTATGTATAGCATCTGTTTTTAACCATTTCCATTCTTATCCCTAGTGTATCAGTTGATCACACTAAGAAAGCTTAAAGATTGAGCATTTGAAATAAATGCTTTTTATAAATGATTAGATTTTTGAAAGGATATTGAAATCATTGTGCTGTGATTTCATCTGTGATGTGAAAAATCAATTTGTTATCCTTGGTGCTTTCCCCCCCACCAATGCACAAATAATTGTGAACAACTTGAAATGACTTAAACTGTAATCCAAATGGGACAATCTGATAAGAATTTCATGCATTGGTAGTTAAATAACTTAAATTGCTAAAGCTTTAGCTTGAAATTTATGTTTAGAAAAACTATTGATTTCCCATGGTATGAATATAACTATTGTAATTCTTCAAATGAGACTCTTCTCACCTTAAATAGTCATATATTAATTAACTTATAGGAAATAAGCATACTATATGTTAGCTGTTTTAAAAGGTACCAGATGTAAGAGTCATAAATATATGCAATTAAAGAAGTTCATATATTTCACATGAATGTAAATGTGTTATATGGAGACATGTCTTGTAAACAGTTGAATGTATGTAAGTTTTCTGTTTGTGAAAATGTAGTTAATGTACTCACTGTGGAGGTAATAAGGAAACTACTTTTTTTTAAAAGTGGAACCTAATTAAAATATTTCCAGAATCAAAGAGACTTAAATGGTAAATTTTTAAAATTTTCTTATCTCTTACTTTTTAGTTTTCAAAGTAGAAAAAATCAGGAATTTTTTTATTAACTAGTACTTACATATTGAATAAAATTTATTATTGGCTATATACATAGCAATATATTACTTTCCAAACTAGAAAGTACAGTACAACTCACTTTTTCCATTGTTATGCAAGAACTATTACTTTCCTGTAGTCACCAAACTCAGTAGTATTGCTCTGTAGACTAGACACTCTATTTGTAAAAATCTTAGAATCATTTTCCAAAACAAATAAAAAGTCTACTATATCAGAGCAAAATGTTATAGTTATCACTGTTTAGTGGCAGTTTGACTGAAGCATCTGTTTCTCACTTGATTCTGTCCTGAGAAGATGTGGGATTTTTTGGTTTTAAATACTAGAAGATATTTCTTCTTATAGCCCAGTCCTCCATCCCAAAGAGGTGAACTAGCCCAGCATGAAGAGTTGTCTAGTCACCCTGAGATATTAATCTTCATAATATATTATTCAGTTCCTTCACCCTTAAAAGCCATATAATAGGCTCAGACCTAACTTAGCCCTTAAAGTCTAGTGCTGGCAGATTCTGCTGCCCTGGTTTAAATGAGTTACGTAGTCCATTCTCAAATACTAGCAAATTTGGGGGGCGTGGTACAGCAATTTTGGGTGAAGAAGAAAAGTGTGCTGAACACCTTATGTCAGTGATAGACAAGATACAGAGGCTGAAGGGAATACAGTAAAGTAACAAAAACATGTGGCAGTGTGCTTAGTATAAACATAGAGCACAAAGGCAATAGATGGAAATTATGAGAGAAAAGTTAAAGTTCTTCAAGAAATATCCAATTAAAACTCACTAGCCAAGGAAAAAGTTTCTGTTTTCACCCAGATTTCTTTTTTGGTTGACTCTGTCTGACCTAAATGTCCACTGTTAACTAGTGTCATGCCAGTTTGAACCAAGATTTCACATTTTTGTTTTGTATTCATACTTTGGTAGAAATTTCTCAGTCTTTGTGTATTTATAAGAGTTTGCTTTACACATAGTGTACAGTGTTTATTAACTTTACATCTTTTTTATCCTTGCCTTACTATCTGGACAGTGTAGACTGCCTATATTCTTAGTTAGTTGGGGTTGGGATCTCTTCTCTTAGAGTGGCCCAGCAGTTTTAGCCCCTCTCTAATTCTCTTTTCCTGTGTTGGGAGATATCAAAACAACAGAATTCTTGCCAGTGGGAACATTTTTCTTTTTTAGACAAGGTCTCATTCTGTCACCCAGGCTGGAGTGCAGTGGCACAGTCTTAATTCACTACAGCCTTGAACTCCTGGGCTCAAGAAATCTTTCTGCTTCAGCCTCCTAAATAGCTGGTACTATAGGTGCGTGCCACCACACCCAGCTCATGGGAATAATTTTTACACTCCTTCAGAAGAAGTCATTTGTGATTGGAGTCCAAGTAGAAACAGGTTTCCCTCTGTACATAATCGTAGGTACCAAAATATTACTGTGTAAAGTGTTGTTTATATAGGTCAATTTTTGTGGAAGATCTAATTTCTATTTTCAGAGAACAGAGCACATTAAAAAATCTATTTAGTATTGTGTACTATATAATTTATGTGAGTTATAGCTCCTCAGCTAAATATATTACTGAGTTTTTTTTTTAATACTGTAAGTTTTAGGGTACATGTGCACAATGTGCAGGTTTGTTACATAGGTATACATGTGCCATGTTGGTTTGCTGCACCCATCAACTCATCATTTACATTAGGTATTTCTCCTAATGCTATCCCTAGCCCCCAACCTCCCACCCACCGACAGGCCCAGTGTGTGATGTTCCCCGCCCTGTGTCCAAGTACTGTTCTCATTGTTCAGTTCCCTCTTATGAGTGAGAACATGTGGTGTTTGGTTTTCTGTCCTTGTGATAGTTTGCTGAGAATGATGGTTTCCAGCTTCATCCATGTCCTTGCAAAGGACATGAACTCATCATTTTTTATGGCTGCATAGTATTCCATGGTGTATATGTGCCACATTTTCTTAATGCAGTCTATCATTGATGGACATCTGGGTTGGTCCCAAGTCTTTGCTATTGTGAATAGTGCCACAATAAACATACGTGTGCATGTGTCTTTATAGTAGCATGATTTATAATCCTTTGGGTATATACCCAGTAATGGGATGGCTGGGTCAAATGGTATTTCTAGTTCTAGATCCTTGAGGAATCACCACACTGTCTTCCACAATGGTTGAACTAATTTACACTCCCACCAACAAGTGTTCCTATTTCTCCACATCCTCTCCAGCATCTGTTGTTTCCTGACTTTTCAATGATCGCCATTCTAACTGGTGTGAGATGGTATCTCATTTGTAAGATGATATCTCATTGAGATTTTTATAAACTGCTTTTCTTTTGGTTCATGTGCTTTGTCATGGATTGTGAGAAAAACATATCTTTTCGCTTAGGGATCACTGTCAATTTCTCCTTTTATTATCAATGGTTTTTACTTTACTTTTTATATAGTATGTGGGTATGTTTTCTGGTGCATATAAATTCATGAATGCTAGATTTTCATTATAGGTTTTACCTTATCATTATTAAAATGTCCTTTTTGTCCATTGGATACTTTTTGTTCTATAAATTGTCAGATATTAAGATTGTGACCTATGCTTTATTTTGGCTTGCATTTGCCTGATATTCATCTTTTTACTTTTTGGTATTTATGTCACTTTGTTTTAGGTTATTTAATATAGTATATATTGGGTTTTGCTTTGTGATTCAATTTTAAGATCCCTTTTACTTAATAGATTAGTGTAGTCTGTTTTATGTAATGTATCTTTGCTTTTAGATTGTGCTTGCTTTTTTTATTGCTTTAAAATTCTTTTGTCTTTCTGTAACAATACTTTCCACAGCAAGTAGGAAAATTCCAATTGAAACTGGTTTAAATAATCAGAAAATGTATTATTACACATTTCTGAAGGTCCAAAGGTGGGGTTGGCTTCAGCCACAGTTGCATTAGCCATATTGTCATCAAAAGCCCAAGTGACCTTCCTTGTCACCTCTGGCATAGTATAAACTTTATCCCAAAGTTGTTTTCTCTCGTGTTAACAAGAATTGCTGTCGGTTTCAGTGAGGACTACATATTTTTTTTGTTCATGTCCAACACAATAAAAATTGAGGGAAGTTCTGTCCCAATCCTGGAATATTAATATTAAGCCATCTACTTCAGTGTGATTGAGCCAACTTCTTTGATCATCTACTCACCCCTAGATAAATAGAATACTCCAGGAGATTCCCATGACCTTACTGACCCTAGAGCAGACGATGGAGTCAGTTTTTCCGAAAAGCCTCAGCACTGTTGACATTTTGGACCATATAATTCTACATCATAGGAAGCTGTTCCATGCATAGCAGCATGTCTAGTAGGATCTCTGTACCTAGCTGTGAAGTGTTGAGAGTCAGTTAAGGTAAGTAGCTGAAATGAAAATAACAATCACATCTTTATTCACTTACTATGATAAAATTATAAGCAAGAGACCAAAAAGGAAAGTAGGGCCAGCTCCTTGTTGTTCCATTTTTCCCCTACCATGGACTAGCACTGGACATGGGTCAATCAGATGACATGCAGTGCAGGCAGAGGAAATTGTTTCACTGCTAAGGAGCAATGAACAAAAGGTTCCTGCCATCTTATGGACCTCAAGGACTGCGGACAGGGAGCAGGGAACGGTTAGAAGTAGAAAACAACTGAGTCAGAGTGGAGATGAGTGTCTCAGTCAAGGCCCACCAATAGCGAGGTCTCTGTGGAGGCACCTGAAAAGTGTCTCAACCAAGGCCCCCTGATAAGGAAGACTCAGCATGGAGGTACCTGGTCTAGGAATGCAGCTAGGTTTATAGACATGGCCAGCCCAGGGGGTCCTGAGCACCAGATACAACTCCCTCCAGAGACTGGCTGTGTTTAAATCTTGTGTGGGAAGGGCACCTTTCCCCTACGAAGCCTGTCAGGCAAAGCCTTTGTAATTGCTTATGGTCAGGCCTGAAAGATCACACATCAGACTTTGGCCTGGAACATATCTCCTCACCCTAAATGCCAGCAGCATCGCCTCCAAACTGTGGCAGTCAAAAATGTCTCCAGACATTAGTAAATGTCTTTTGTGAGGGAAGAATTGACCCTAGTTAAGAACCACTGCCCTAAAGCACATGATTCTGTGGAAAAGAAGGATATATGACCAAAATCATCATTTTGGATAGTGAGGGCATGGATAATGGATACATAATCAGCAATGTATGCTGTATACTACACTTGCATTATGTTATTCACATTTGCTATAGTTCACTTGTTGTGCTAATGGTTTTTTCCTTCACTATGATTTTGAATTATATTTAATTTTAAAGTCTATATATATATATTTAGATCCTATCTGTTGACTCCTTGCTGTGAACAATATCCAATTAGTGTATTTTTTTCCTCTACTGCAGTTTTGGTTGATTATTTTTTCCTTTTCATTTCTTTTCTGAACTTTGTTAGCTTATGTTGCATTTCCTTTGGTTGTTTTGCTATGGTGTTTCTGATCAACTACATTTCTTATGAACTCTATTTCCTTAAGTTCTTTGAGTTATGACAGTATATTTGGTTACATTTTTCATGTGCTCAGCTGATTCATTCTTTCCTGTTGAGTGGTTTTTATCTGCTAATTGTTTCTGCTTGTTCCGTTTCTCCTTTTCTTGGAGTGTTTGTGCATGAACACTGTGCAGGTTTATTTTCAAATATTACTTACCTTTATATGAGATAAATTTCTTTCTGGCTCATCTATTTGATACAATTTCTTTTTTGTTTGTTTGTTTTTGTTTTGTTTTTGTTGTTTTTTAAAATGCAATTTCATATGTTAGGTAGGTTGGCTTTTCTTTTTCTTTTTTTTTTTTTGAGATGGAGTTTTACTCTTGTTGCCTAGGCTGGAGTGCAGTGGCATGATCTCAGCTCACTGCAACCTCCGCCTTCCAGTTTCAAACGATTCTCCTCCCTCAGCCTCCAGAGTAGCTGGGATTACAGGCACCCGCCACCACGCCTGGCTAATTTTTGCATTTTTAGTAGAGACTGGGTTTCACCACGTTGGTCAGGCTGGTCTTGAACTCCTGACCTCATGATCTGCCTGCCTCAGCCTCCCAAAGTGCTGGAATTACAGGCATGAGCCATCATGCCCGGCCGTAGGTTGGCATTTTAAGCTCACACAATCCTACCAAGGTGACAGTGAATCTCCTTATGACAGGATTGTGGGTCTGAGAGAGCTGTTGTAGCCTTTTACTCTCTCCAGTCAACAAAGATTGGCAACTACAGGGTTACCACCTTTGGAGTCTCTTTCCTCCTGTCTGCCACGTCTACAGACTACTGCTTGTCAATGTGATATGCATGTATTTTCTTCTTCGGCTTTGCCCCTCCTGCCACTGTACCAGACAATATCCAGGAAATCCCCTACTACTGACACTCATCCCATTTCCATTGTTTTAGAGAAGGAACTAGTTGTTGTTTTTTTTTTTCCCTGTCTCAGATTATGTCATCTATTTTGGAGTATTTTGGTCTAATGACTTTGGCTGCGATATGGAGCTATCTGACCTTTACTGCACCTGGCAGCTCCTATTTTGGGGTTGAGGTTAAAGTGTCTTCTAGTTTTGTTGAAGATAGTTTATGTTTCTCTTCATATTTGATGATGATTTTTTAAATTAAGACCTAATTTCTCCTTCATTTTCAAACTGGATATCATTTCTTTTGTGGTTAATATTCTTTGACAAGAAGGAAGAGGAGGAGGAAGAAGAACAAAAGAAGCCTGCCTCTCTTTAGACTGCCCATCTCAATTACATTTTAAAAATGAAGTTAATATCTGTCCCGCTAACAGTAGTGTTGTCAGAATCAAATGAAATAATATTTGGTAAACTATAAAGTGAAGACCAAATTTGAAGGACTATTTGTTTTTGTTGTAATAGAGTTGTATATAGTCCAGATGTCAACCAGGCCTCTTCAGCATTTTTATAGTCAAAGATGTACAAGATAGCTCCTAATGCTCTTTTATGGCTGCTCCTGTTGCCAGGGCAACAGCCTGCCTACTAACAATCTAACAGACACCCCCCAACAACCAAAAAAATAAAGGTTATTCTAGCATCTTCTCCTTTTAAAAATCTTTAAAATAAGAGAATTCAGTTCTTCCCAAAGCAGTGTTTAAAAAAAAAAAGTATTTAAATAAAATCAAGGATACCATCCCACCCATCTATCTTACATTGTGTGTGGTATGAGTGGCACCATTGTGTGACCCAGGTAGGATAGTGGATGTACAGTTTAGATACCCATTTTAAAGCAGTTAGAAAGATGTAACTTGACAAGGAAAGCAGTCTCTTTTGTCATTCTACATTTAGTGCTTCAGGAGTACTTGATATATGGAAGGATTTTTTTTAAAAAAAGAAAAAATGAATATGCCTTCGGAAAGTATTTTGCTGCTTTTAAAAGCCACAGATTTGTCTTAAGTTAGTCAGTGCTGAATAGAAAGCTTGATGATAAAGGTGGGTGGGTGGATGGATGGATGAATGAAGGAAAAATTAGGAGAAAAGAGAAAGCAGAGGAGGGGTGAGACAGAGAACAAAAGAACACAGGCTCTACTGTTATCAAAAAGCAGCATCGCTGATGTGTGGGGAATAAATTGGAAGTCAGATCATTACGACTTTTTTTTCATGCCACATAGATATGCTGATTTGTCCTACAATGCCTGTACTCAAAAGTCATGACAATAAAATGAGACCTGGGAGTCCCAAGTGTTATTAACTACCACAATTTTATATAACTGATTTTTCACTGGTCATCCAGAAGCCTTTTTGAAAGTCCCACTGCCATACCTGCCTCCTCAGTGAAATAGATGTAAAAGCCACAAAGAGAGAATCAATGAGCCACACTCATATTGGAAGCGAATGGAGTTGACTTCACCAGTGGGAAATGCAATTACTTTTCAAAGTGAAAACTGATCGATTCACAACTCAAGGAAAGCATGGAGTAATTTCAGAATTCCAGTAAGAAGTGAGAAATGTCTAGTTTGGAATCATGTGGCTGAAAATCTTACCATATGCTTTCCACAGGCTGAGCAAGAGGATAGATCATTGAATAGATGCTTTAATTCCATTTTTGACAATGAGCCTTGTGCTTCTGAAAATATTTATATTTAACCATGAGGTTATGATGATTTTTTCTCTACATTTTTTGAGAAGCCTCTTCAGAAAAGAGCAAAGTAGTGTGCTCTAATGGATAGAATAAGGAGCTGGGAGAAAGGAGACCTGGGTATTAATCTCAGCTCTACCACTACATGGTAGAGCTATGTAGTGGTAGACTATCTGGGAGACTCTAGAATCTTTACCATTCCCTCTACTATTCCTAGCTCCCTTTTCTTTCATAGTCAACAAGTGCTTTTTGAACAATTATTCAGGTAAATAACATACCTTAAAAGTTAGTACTGATTCCCATTATCATGCTCTGTTGTTCCCTGGTGCTCTTTTGAGGAATTTACTTGGCTAATACAGTTAATAGTATAATACTTATAATAATAATTTTGAGAATTATCAGCATGATACAATTTATTTGCATAATAGCTTTTTGTTATTATCCAGAATACATTTGGTTCTGGATTTTGTTTGATATTGTGAATGCAAACTATTTTTTTGTGTTAGCCTAAATAAAATGAAATACAGTTATGGAAATATTTCTGCTGCAAGAAAAGAATTACATACAACTAGTATACATATTTAGAGGTGCTGTAGTCTTCTAGACTGTAAAGGCAGATGGCCGTGAGTGGAAATCCGAGTGTATAGGATGTGTTTTGTGTTCCCACTGCATATGCATTACTACCCTTGTCTGAGTGGTTGTTTAAACTGACATCTGTAAAACTAATCTGTAAAGTGAGATCTGGGTTCTGACTTATCTCTTACAGTCCATAATGTTGTGATTCTAAGAATATTTCATTCCTTACTGCTTTCTACCCTCCATTCTGACCAATGCTGCAACCACAAATAAAAACATTACTTACCCTATGAGAAAGATTAGACCTTATACTCATTTTATCTTAACAGTTTATTATAACTCATTTTGACCACTCCTCCCTCAAAAAAAAATTGTCCCTAGAAAACTAGAGTGACCATAGGGAGCAGATGACATGTTACTGGGTGAAGCCAGGAAGCTACCATATACATAGAAAAGTTAGTTGCCAAGTATGGTGTGGGAATTTGGGAGGAATTTATCTGCTCAAAAACTCTCACCTACTTACTAGATCTAGTATTTGTAATGCTAGCCTTGGAGATTCTACCTTAAAAATATCATTGAGAAAGCTCAGAGAACTCCCAGGTAAACACACAGGTAGCCCCTTCTAAAATGCAAATGCCCTTTGAAGGCCAGCTTTATTAATCTTGCCATTAACCCCATAGTTAATCATATGCATTTCTCACAGTGACCTGAAAACAGGCATTCCTTCTCTAAATGTGTGCTGAATGCCGGTTATAAACCAGTTACTACACTAAGCCCTGATGATACAAATATGAAAAGTCCTGTTTCCAGGGAATTTACTTTCTAATGAGGAACCAAGTACTCAAAAGCAGTCATAAAGTTCATGGCAAAATAACCCACGTAATTAACTGCTTTGTTACAAAAACTTGGAAATATAGATAAAATATTTATTTTGGAAATATATGTTACAGGTGAAAAGCAAGAATTAAAACTAGTTATCTGAATGTAAAAGGAATCAACGGCTAAATCAAGCTTAAAGTCTTCCTGTCCAAGGGATATGAAAGGTACCTCAACCTTTGGTTTTGGTTTTGGTTTTGGTTTTTTGGTTAACATGAATTATAGCTAGGGGAAGAGATAAACAGGGGGTTAGGTTGTAGATTATATTCATGACAGATTGCTGGAATTGGGCTCCATTCACAAAGGAGGGAGCGGGAAAGGGTCTGTCTTGACTGGACCACAAATATAAAATCTCATGCCCTCTCATTATCTTGATAAGCCCTATAGGTCCATAAAAGAAATAAAATGCCAAAACATACCATGAGGACACTTTCACAATCCAGGGCACACACATGACTCCCACAATAGGAAACCACACTGAAGACATTCTCACAATTCAAAACAAGTTGTAAACTACAGGAAACAGTTGGCATCCCAGGAGAGTTGTTGCCTGAGGAACTAGATGGTGGTATGTTATTCTGGCATATAGGGAACAGAATAAGACATTAGGGTAGGAAGAGGTTTTTAAAAGCAAAGTTAGGCATTCAATGATGACTTCATAAATGTGCCTGGGCTGGCCTTTAATGGAAGGCTTTAATTTAGGGAACTTAAAGAATTTCATAATATTGGAGTATAAACTGCTGGAAATAAGGATGCTATTTAATAGACTCTCTTAGACTTTTCATAAAATGCTAATAGAATCCCAAAGGAAGTGTGTATTCTAAAATGTTATTGTGTATGTTATAAAAGCTTTGTAAAATAAAGTGATGTTAAGCTACTATTGTAAAGTTAAAAATTTTTTCAGTCATCTGTAATCTCACTACCCAAGTAAAACTGTTTTCATTTTTCCATTATCCCTTTTAGTTATTTATTTCCATTACCCTTAGGCATGTTAATGTAGTTGCAATCATTGTATCATGAAAAAATTTGTCTTTCCTAAATTCTTTATATTGGACAATATTTCCTATGTTACAAAGTATTTATAATGTTCATAAATATCACTTTAAAATTTTGGCATTTTTCTAAAAATTTTAAAATTTTTATTAGAGTAATACATACATATAATCTAGAAGGTCAAATGTAATTCACCTATATAACAAACTTGCATTTGTACCCCTGAAACTAAAATAAAAGTTAAAAAAAAAAGGAAAGAAACTTTGAGCTGAAAAAGTGGCCGCTATAATGATGTGAAATGGTATCTTCAAAATTTTGGTGGTGGTGGTGGTGGGTAACATAATTTATTCCTTAGTGGGAAAGAGTTGTTTGTCTTCTAACAATGGGAAGCTTGAGAATTAAGTGACATACCAAAGTATGTCAAAGTGCTTTGGTTCCTTGCCTCTTTATTTCCCTTTACCTATACCCACACCTACCTCAAGTCCCATTTTCTAAAAGGATCTCCTTTTAAGAGTACTAGCTTTTTCTTCAGATATTTACCACCATGTTTCTATATAATAATGTATACATCTATATTTTGATTTACCAATTTTAGATATTATTTATTGACTTCTTGTTTTGGTAAGTAAGAAATTAACCTTCTAAACTCTACTCTTCCTCTTTTTCCTCCAATAATTTAATATTATTAAGTCATTAATCAATGCTTATAGTATTAATGGCTACGTAAATATTGTTATTGCTGAGCCAAGTAGTATATTACGGTCATTTCTTATACCATATTTGTTT
This sequence comes from Gorilla gorilla gorilla, assembly GCF_029281585.2. NCBI lineage: Eukaryota > Metazoa > Chordata > Mammalia > Primates > Hominidae > Gorilla > Gorilla gorilla. Next base: position 107,022,100 of record NC_073228.2, read on the forward strand.
CTGCTTGGAATTAATTATTTATTTGGTTTTCATTGTATATATATTTCAGATTCTTTAGATTCTTCAATGAATGTGTGAAGTAGAGCTCAGTATTATTTTCAACATGATAGATAACCATTTGCATCTTTTTTTTCTCCCTGAATATTTCCTCCTGTTGCTTGTTAATGGAAGCTGAGCCCAAAAAACTAGGAAAAAACAATGGCAGATTCTCAGAAATCAATCAATGTCATGTTATTATTGTTAAGAGTTGTGTGGCCCTACACAGAACCACTGAAAGAATTTGAAATGAATGAAGGATTCATAAAATTCAGTTTCTAATGTTAGGCACGGAGACATTTATATTTTAAAAAGGACCAAAAAAATTGAAAATCCAGTAAGGCATATAGCCAATTAGATAGAGGTGGCAAACTTGAAGATTTCTCTGAGTAGACAGAAGAATTAGACGATGTATATTTTGAATCTAAGGCATTCATGCTACACAACAACCTCCTTTTTTGGGTCACAGAATGCTTAACATAGCAACTATAAACAATGCTCTCAGTAAGAACATGAATCCAGTCCCTGCTCAGGCCAAAGCAATTGCAACAAAAACAAAAACTGACAAATGGGACCTAATTAAACTAAAGAGCTTCTGTACAGCAAAAGAAACTATCAACAGAGTAAACAGACAACCTACAGAGTGGGAGAAAATATTTGCAAACTATGCATCTGACAAAGGCGTAATATCCAGAATCTATAAGGAGCTTAAATAAGCAAAAAATAACCCCATTAAAAAGTGGGCAAAGGACATGAACAAACACTTTCCAAAGAAGACATATATGTCGCCAACAAGAGTATAAAAAATGTTAAACATTACTAATCAGAGAAATGCAAATTAAAACCAAAACAAGATACCATCTCACACCAGTCAGAATAGCTATTATTTAAAAGTAAAAAAATAGCATGCTGGCAGGGTTGCAGAGAAAAGGGAACACTTATACCCTGTTGGTGGGAATGTAAATTAGCTCAACCATTGTGGAAGGCATTTGGCAATTTCTCAAAGGACTTAAAACAGAACTACCATTCTACCCAGCAATCCCATTACTGGGTATATACCCAGAGGAATATAAATCATTCTATCATAAAGACACATGCATGTGTATGTTCATCGCAGCACTATTCACAACAGCAAAGACATGGAATCAACCTAAATGTCCATCAACGGTAGACTGGATAAAGAAAACATAGTACATATACACCATGGAATACCACCGAGCCCAAAAAAGAATGAGATGATATGCTCTGTATTAATAGCAACATGGATGCAGCTGAAGGCCATTATCCTAAGCGAACTAACACAGAAACAGAAAACCAAACACCATATGTTCTCACTTGGAAGTGGGAGCTGAACATTGAGTCCACACAGACACAAAGAATTACAATAGGCACTAGGGCCTACGTAAAGGTGGAGGGAGTGAGGAGAGTGAGGATTGAAAAACTACCTATGCTTATTACCTGGGTGATGAAATAATCTCTACACCAAACCACCATAACATATAATTTACCTATATAACAAACTTGCATTTGTACCCCTGAGCCTAAAATATAAGTTTAAAAAAAAAGGAAAGAAACTTTGAGCTGAAAAGGTGGCCGCTATAATGGCATGAAGTGGTAGCTTCAAAATTTTGGTGGTGGTGGTGGTGGGTAACATAATTTATTCCTTAGTGGGAAAGAGTTGTTTATCTTCTAACAATGGGAAGCTTGAGAATTAAATAGAGCAATATTTAAGGGACTCAAACTAAAGTAACAATATTTCTTGCATTAAAGAATTACTACATTTTTGTATTTTTATGTAACTAAGTTTTTTTTTTTTTTTCGTGTCAAGAGTCTTGCTCTGTCACCCAGGCTGGAGTGCAGTGGCACGATCTTGGCTCACTGCAACCTCCACCTCCCAGGTTCGAGGTGATTCTCCTGCCTCAGCCTCCCAAGTAGCTGGGACTACAGGCACACGCCACTACGCCCAGCTGATATTTTTGGTTGTATTTTTAGTAGAGACAGGGTTTTATCATGTCGGCCAGGCTAGTCTTGAGCTCCTGACCTCAAGTGATCTGCCCACCTCGGCCTCCCAAAGTGCTGGGATTACAGGTGTAAGCCATGGCACCTTGCCTAATTGTAATATTTTTAAAAATTTAGCCAACTGTAGCTAACAGATCAGCCTTGTGATTCTAATTTTAAAACATGTAATTGATTTAATTTGATTTAAAATTCAAATCAAATTTAATTTATTTTAGCATTATAAGAATTCCATGAGCACCTAGGAATGGTTTTCTGACATTTAAAGCATTTATAATGCAGTTTAAAGTGCTTAAACGGGTATTATGAACTCATCAAGAAAATGGAACTGAACATCAATCAAAAGAACCTTCAAAAAGCTACTAAAATTTGCTGGATTTACAAATAGAAAATGTTATCTTTAAGTTGAACTTAAATGCTCACAGAGTTTGAATTTGTAACTTTAGTAAATTAAACATTTTAAAAGACAGACTACTCTCTAATCTTTTTTGTGTCCCCAAACTGCCCTTGAGGCCATTTAAAAAACATTTAACAGGGTCACCTCCCTTCTGCTCCAGTTTGGGCCAAATGCTCTCTAAGTTGCTTCCCCTAATTTCCTGTCTTACTTCATGTGTGTTTTAGATTCTCTGCCCATACCTTCCTCTGAATCACATGGCGACAGGGTCACAGTGTTTTTCCAGGAAGGAGGAAGGGTAAGCCTAGAAACCACTGATGTCCCTTACACAGCTTTCATTCAAGTTCCATCCCATCCTTGCTTCCCAGTTACCATATGCCCCAAGCCTTTAGGCATTTCTTGGAGCATTCAGTTTGCTTTTCTTTGGTGTCCCTGTCTGCAGTGTCTTTGGTTGCAGTTGCCTCTGCTCTTTAAATTCATTATCACAATGTGTTGAGCTTTCTACTTTCCAAAAATTTGTTGACATCCCTCATGTGATATTATTTTTATTCACATTCTCTTTATAGCTTATTATTAATATTTTATTTTTTTCTTGGTGTATAGTGATTTGGGAAGGAAGTAAAGATAAACTGCACAAGTTCAACCTTCATTTAATGGGAAATCTTATTTTTTTATAATATGTATAATAGTCCATTAAGTGATGTACTGTAACTTGTTTAAATGTCCCTTATTGTAAAGCACTTAAATTCCTTCCTTCCCTCCCCTCCCCTGCACCCCACTGTTTGTTTTCTTCTGATACATTATTTCATCGCAGTAAATCACAAGAGGTAGATTTATGGGGTGAAAAGCTGTAAAAGGATAAGGTATGGAATAGTAGAAAGAGTGTGGGCTTTGAAGATAGTACAATTCAACTCCTAGTTATGTTAATTGCTAGCTACATGATAACCAATTTATTTTTTTTAAGTCTATCTGAGTCTCAATACTCAAATTCTAGATTAAGAGACAATATTTATTCTCAAAAATATTCTGCAAAGTAAATTAAGTAAAATTAAAGGAAATAAATAAAATTTAAAGTAGCGTAAATATGACTTAAAATAATAAAAAGGAAAGTAGACACCATGATGTCAATATCCTGTTCTATAACTTCCTTAACGAACTTGTAATTCCACATTTACCATTTCTACCCTTGAAAAGTCTCAAGATTTGGAAAATTGCTATGTATCAAATTACTTCTAAGTTTTCTCAAATGGCACACACCCCAGGCTCTCCAGGCTAAGCATTTGAAAGTTGAACAGTGCTTTTTGCATCTAACTGGAGCTTAACAATTGATATTATAAAAATGAGTAATCTCACTAACAGGCTTTTGTAATCCATATATAAAGTTATTTTACCTTTCTGGAATCTTGCCAGCTTTTAGATATGACATTGAACTAGTATGAATGAGAAGACAGCTTCATTGACCCATTGTTCTACTTGTATTACTAATAAGCTAATTGCCAAAACTGCACAGAATATATTCCTAGTTTTGTTTCTGTTTTCAGTTGGAAGAGACTAATTTGTAACAAAATCTGTTTGGATTGAAACATGCCAAACTTTTGATTCCTGATTTATTATTATTTTTTAAAGACTTGATAAGTTCTAGTGACCTGATTCATTCTTATCACACTAAAAATCAGCCACTAAATATTTTGTTGAGTGTACATCTCACCTTCCATGACAACTTTATGAGAAACAAAAGTAGAAGCAAAATCATAGATGAGGGTAGTCATTAGAAGATCAGGAAGGAATATAAAGTTATGTAATTACATTTTCAGAACTTTATACATTTTACCAGAAATAAAACACACAATTTAGAAAATGCTGGCCAGGCACAGTAGCTCACCCCTGTAATCCCAGCACTTTGGGAGGCTGAGATGGGAGGATCACTTGAGGTCAGGAGCTCAAGACTAGCCTGGCCGACATGATAAAACCCTGTCTCTACTAAAAATACAAAACTTAGCTGGGCGTGGTGGCAGGCACCTGTAATCCCAGCCACTTGGGAGGCTGAGACAGGAGAATTGCTTGAACCTGGGAGGCAGAGGTTGCAGTGAGCCGAGATCATGCCCTGCACTCCAGCCTTGGTGACAGAGTGAGACTCTGTCTCTAAAATAAATAAATTAATGTTAAAACAGTCAAGCAAATCAACTGCTGGCCCTTTATTTGTATGGAGACATTCTTTTTAGCTGCATCATAAATTGTTTTGCTGAGTTCTACAAAAAGCCCTGGGAAGTTAGCAAAGTATGTATTATTGTTCTTACTTGACAGATAAGACAGTCGACACCCAGAGAGGAAACACGGTAAGTCACTGACAAAACTAGAAAAAGAATTCAAGTTGCCCAACCTTTGTACATTTCTCTCTCAGGTTTATTTATGTTTAACTTTCAAACCTTGCTACGTGGCTATAGTTCTTAGGGATTTTTGTAGTTCATGATACAAATAACTGAAGACGTATTTTCCAAATTAGAAGCAGTATTTAGTTAGTATACAAAAATTCAAGTAACTTGACTGGATACCAATAGTCTTCATTCAAGAAATATAGTTCATTTTTGTTTTTTATTCAGCTTACATCTTAACTTTTTCTTTTCTTTCTTTTTTTAAATTATACTTAAGTTCCTGGGAGGCCGAGGCAGGCGGATCACAAGATCAGGAGATCAAGACCATCCTGGCTAACACGGTGAAATCCCATCTCTACTAAAAAATACAAAAAATTAGGTGGGTGTGGTGGCAGGTACCTATAGTCCCAGCTACTGGGGAGGCTGAGGCAGGAGAATGGCGTGAACCCAGGGGGCGGAGCTTGCAGTGAGCCGAGATTGAGATCGCATCACTGCACTCCCACCTGGGCGACAGAGCAAGACTCTGTCCCAAAAATAATAATAATAATAATTAAGTTCTAGGATACATGTGCAGAACATGCAGGTTTGTTACATAGGTATACATGTGCCATGGTGGTTTGCTGCACCCATCAACCCATCACCTACATTAGGTATTTCTCCTAATGCTATCCCTAACCCCCAACCTCCCAACAGTACCTGATGTGTGGTGTTCCCCTCCCTGTGTCCATGTGTTCTCGTTGTTCAACTCCCACTTATGAGTGAGAACATGTGGTGTTTGGTTTCTGTTCTTGTGTTAGTTTGCTGAGATGATGTCCCTTCATCCATGTCCCTACAAAGGATGTGAACTCATCCTTTTTTATGGCTGCATAGTATTCCATGGTGCATATGTGCCACATTTTCTTTATCCAGTCTATCATTGATGGGCATTTAGGTTGGCTCCAAGCCTTTGCTATTGTGAACAGTGCTGCAATAAACATATGTGTCCATGTGTCTTTTCAGACACATCTTTTTTTAGTAGAATGATTTATAATCCTTTGGGTGTATACCCAGTAATGGGATTGCTGGGTCAAATGGTATTTCTAGTTCTAGATCCTTGAGGGATCACCACACTGTCTTCCACAATGATTGAACTAATTTACGCTCCCACCAACAGTGTAAAAGCATTCCTATTTCTCCACATCCTTTCCAGCATCTGTTGTTTCCTGACTTTTTAATGATGGCCATTCTAACTGGCGTGAGATGTTATCTCATTGTGGTTTTGATTTGCATTTCTCTAATGACCAGTGATGATGAGTATTTTTTCATGTGTCTGTTGGCTGCATAAATGTCTTCTTTTGAGAAGTGTCTATTCATATCCTTTGCCCACTTTGTGATGGGGTGTTTGTTTTTTTCTTATAAATTTGTTTAAGTTACTTGTAGATTCTGGTTATAGCCCTTTGTCAGATGGATGATTGCAAAAATTTTCTCCCATTCTGTAGGTGGCTGTTCACTCTGATGATAGTTTCTTTTGCTGTGCAGAAGCTCTTTAGTTTAATTAGATCGCATTAGTCAATTTTGGCTTTTGTTGCAATTGCTTTTGGTGTTTTAGTCATGAAGTCTTTGCCCATCCCTATGTCCTGTATGGTATTGCCTAGGTTTTCTTCTAGGGTTTTCATGGTTTTAGGTCTTACATTTAAATCTTTAATCCATCATGAGTTAATTTTTGTATAAGGTGTAAGGAAGGGGTCCAGTTTCAGTTTTCTGCATGTGGCTAGCCAGTTAACTCTTTAACTGTAGTGTGGTAATGGGAAGAGAACTGAATGAGAATCTGGGTGTGTTGTCTGTCTTATCCCTTTTCTGTAGTGGTACATAACCCTGGGCAAATCGCTTACCCTCCTTTTTTGTTTTGAGACGGAGTCTCGCTCTGTTGTCCAGGCTGGAGTGCAGTGGCGCAGTGGCGCGATCTCGGGTCACTGCAAGCTCCGCCTCCGGGGTTCACGCCATTCTCCTGCTTCAGCCTCCTGAGTAGCTGGGACTACAGGCACCGCCACCACTCCCGGCTAATTTTTTTTTTTTTTGTATTTTTTTAATAGAGATGGGGTTTCACCGTGTTAGCCAGGATGGTCTCAATCTCCTGACCTCGTGATCCGCCCGCCTTGGCCTCCCAAGGTGCTGGGATTACAGGCGTGAGTCACTGCGCCCGGCCCGCTTACCCTCCTTTAACCTTAGTTGCCTCATTGGTAAAACTGGGAATAGCATCTGCTTTTCATGTTTTGCCAGGTGTGTGTGTGTGTGTGTGTGTGTGTGTGTGTGTGTGTGTGTGAGATAAGCAACAATAATATAATATATGAGAGAGTGCTTGGCAAATTGCAAAGCACATCAGAAAAGTAAAATACTATTATTTCCTCAATACTGCAGAACAGGTGAAAGGATACCACTTAGGCTAATTCAAGGAAGAAAGTGAAAGGCCATTTATGAAATTTCAGCCTTAGCTGCTGTTAGCATTTATTTGCTCCAACAATACAAGCTGACCATCAGTAAAAATTGCCACTATGAAAGCAACTCAAGGGTAGCAGTTTACAATAGGCTAGGTGCCCCTTCCTGAGGAACAAAGTTACATCAGTTACAGCAAGGTGAAATTTCAAGGTTTAGGGATGAGAGTAGAGTGCAAACTGTAGGATTAAATCCAAGTTCACTATAATTTAGTAGTTTACAAGTAGTTTAGTTGTTTTCAGACTTTCTGTCTGGCTGCTGGGTTTTTCAAATTTTCTTAACAAAGGAATTCAGTTTTTGGAAAGAGAAATAATTTGGCAAATGTGCGTGGGGAAGTTGTGGTGCTGGGCGGGTGGGCATGTACATTTAGGCACTCATGCAAGCAAGAACTAAATGTTTAGAGGCAAACTGAATTGTTCAAAATTGTTTTTGACTTTTTATCACAAGCAGTTACTCAAGGAAGATTCATGGAGCCAAGAATACAATCTACTACCAATATGAAATACTTATCTAAAAGACTTGACTGAAATGTGCTGTAATAGAGATGCTTGGATTTTTTCTGTTCCATTCTGGTGGGGAGGAGGGGAGCAGAATCTGCCAAATTAATATGCATCTATATGAGGGATTATATTTGAGGTTGTCCAAATGTCCTAGTGCTTTTGTTGCACTAAAGAAGATGTAAATGACCCTTATCCATTTCTACCCATTCTGTTCAGCTCTTGATATTCCTTTACTATATAGTTCTGAAATAAAGAATTTGGATCAATAAAAATAGGTTAATAAATGAATAGAAAAGAGGGAGAAAACAGAAAGAGAATTGATTTGTCAGAAAATTACCATAGAAAATAATTATTCCTCTCTCCACTTGCAAGATAATTTATTTTCAAATATATTTAAATACTCTCTAAGGTATCATTGGTTTGCATGTGGCTCTTTAAGAAAATATGCCTCTATATGGGATATTGGCCAAGTGTTTTAGTGATGATGTTGAGAAGTCCCTTAATCATAAAGCAGGTTTTTCAAATGATCTTTCTGCAGCAGAATACCCCAGTGCTGTGCTGCTTACTAAGAAGAAAAGTAGACTTAACTTGTTCAGTTTTCTTATAAACCATTGTTTATGGTTAAACTGACTTGAGAAATAAATGTGTATCTAACACATATTTTTGATAGTGGATTGCACTATATGTCTCAGATAAAAGTTTAGAAATGTTTCTTACTTTTATGGCATTTATAGTGTACCATGTCCTTTAACTTAGGACTAAAGAACAAAGGCATACATTTTCTGTTATTTCAAGACTACTTTCTGGCTCTAATTTTTGCTAAACTCACATCTGAAATACTGCTTGCCCACAGATAGTGTTGGTAGCACCCAGGCCTTTTGAATGGTTGATAATAAGTTGTTCTTTTAGAAAGTTATTAATGTAGGTCCTCTTGGTGTTAGTAGCAATTACTGGGGAAAAAAAGTGGAGTGATCGATGGAATCAAGGAATAAGCCTAGATTTAACAAAGTTAAAAGGCTTCATTAATTCAGGAGTTGTTGCAGCCTTGAAAAATGATGTCTGTGATTCTTTTAATGGCAAATTTAATGGGCAATATTTCCCTCCACCGACAACTTGACCATGAAATCCTTTTTTCATGAAGGTATCTCTTGGGAAAGAAAGTTAATTTAGAAATTGATATTAGCATGAACATTAGGAAAGCCTTTAAAATAGGTTGACTCTGCATTAGAATCAGACATGGTTCCAATCTGGGCTCTGCTGCTTATTAACTATGTGCCTGGACACGTTGCAAACACCCTTCTGAGCCTCAATTTCCTCAGCTGTAAAATGAGAACAGGAATACTTCAGATTATGTTTTGAAGATTAGAAGAAACTGAGAAATGGCCATGTAAATTGCAAGGTATTTTAAAGATATAAACTATTATGAAAATAATTAGTATAGCATTAAAAGTTGATCTAAGAATGTTTGCCCTACTCATTTTTTTAAATGTGCTTTGACATTAGATTAATGATCTGTAGTAATCATGTTTCCTGATGTTGTAAAGGTGAGTTGTTCTATTTGAAACCTTTCAAATACAGAAATATTAATTTTAGGAGAAATAACTATAACATAATAAGGCAAATGTCTCTCCCCTGCCCCTCCCAGTCTGTGACACACTTTCCTCTTTTGCCCTCTCTGGCCCTCAGGCTTCTGCACAGACTGCGTGCAGCCCCCTCCCAGCCCTGCAATCCCTGAGCTGGAGTTGCCCCTTGGTTGGGTCCAAGTCACAGGGTTGGGGGGCCTACGGGCCAGGAGGAAGCCACACTTGCCTGCGGCCTGCGTGGAGGAGGTGGAGGTACCCAACACGGCTGGCGGAGCATGAGCGCCCCAGATGGCAGACTGGAGGCTTTCAGCGTGCTTCCTCCGCTTGGAATTAGCAACATAGTGCATAAAAATCAACTCTGTGAGCTTTAATTGAGGAAGGGAAGCAGCAGTTCACTAGAATAGCAAAGGATACCCCAGACTCTGTGGAGAAGGTGGGCAAGCAGCCCCCACGTCGGCGTTCTGCTGATAATGTGTGAAGCCCTAGTATGTGAGAGGAACAGCCAGTCTCCCCTTGCGTTTCGCCTTTCCACTAGTGATCTGTGCAGCCCCGGCCAAGGGAGAGCACCCTGTTTCTGCCAAGCCCGGGAGCTAGCTTGGGGAGAGGCTGAGATACCGAGAGGGAAAGACACTGGGAAAAGCTGCAGGCATTTTTCCAGACCTGGGACTGAGAGGACACTTTTTTGTTTTGTTTTGTTTGAGACGGAGTTTTGCTCCTGTTGTCCAGGCTGGAGTGCAATGGCGCGATCTCAGCTCACTGCAACCTCCGCTTCCCGGGTTCAAGCGATTCTCTCGCCTCAGCCTTCCCAGTAGCTGCGATTACAGGCGCCCGCCACCATGCCCAGCTAATTATTGTATTTTTAGTAGAGATGTGGTTTCACCATTTTGGTCTCAAACTCCTAAGCTTAGGTGATCCACCTGCCTTGGCCTCCGAAAGCGCTGGGCTTACAGGCTTGAGCCATCGCCCCCGGCCGAGGATACTTTTTAAAATCTGGGCTCATACAAAGTCGGTCGTTGTTTGGTAACCTGGCAATGGTAGCCACGGCAGGCATTTTAGTCTTGGGCCAGAGATTGGAGCATTTGCTTTGGAGCGAGGGAAAGGTCCCCACAGCCGGAAATGGGCAGTGAGTTTGGAGAGTGCCCTAGCAGTGGGTGCTGAAACTAGGCTCTCTCCCATCCCAAGACTGGAATGGGAGGAGAATTGCAGAAGCCTACTGCATTTCTCCTGAGCAGCATGACTTGCAGCCAGGGACAGCTTTGCGACCTGAAGCAGGTCTGTGTGGGTCACTGATGGGTGCCTCAGACTGCTTCCTTGGTCAGTTGAGGGAGAGTGCTTCACCAGCTGCAAGGAGTAGGAGGGAGGTGGATCCCACTCACCTGGAGATCTAACCCTCCGTGTGAACTGCCACTAAGCGAAGGGGGAGTGCAGCCCGCCAAAGTCCCTTTGGGGTCAAAGGAACTATGAGTGCTGTGACAGCCACCAAAGGGCACAACACCAAAGCCTGGGAACAGACTTGGAGATGGGGGTCATCTCTCACTTCCAGATAGCCTCCCCAGTGTACTTTCGTGGACATAGCAGCGCCTCTTCCTGCTGGGGCCCAGGGAGTGTAGGGTGAAAGAGGTGCCTCTCAGGCTTTTCCAGGGGCTCCACCCCCGATGAAGACAAACGGTATGGGGAAGAGGTGGGGAGGGCACTTGTGCTTTTCTGTTGCCTCCACCCCTGCTGAAGGCGTGCATAAGCAGAGTTAAGAGCCTCCTGCCAGCTCATCTCTTACTCTTAAGCACCATCTACTGGACTGCAACCTGAATTACACCACCAAATAAGAATACATTGCTACACCAAGCAAGTCTGAAAACCCCGTCATATGAAGCTATCTGCAACCAAGGAACTCTACAGAGCCCTGTTCCCATAACAGCATCCAGAAACAAAGCTAATCGATCTGTTAAAACAGAGTTAACATGTCGGGAGAAGGACTCCATACTTCTGCAGTTTAGACCTTGTGGATGAACTGTAATCTAACTTAATAGGTAGACAAGATTGACAACCTAACTTAGCAGTATGCACCTGTAACAATAGCTGAGTCTTGGCCAATCCCAGCAGTCATACTTCAACCACTCATACACTGCCAAGTGTTTAAACTGTGTTCGAATAAGGCAAATGCCAATCAGTCCAGCTATTTCTGTAACTCACGTCCAATTTCTGTATGTCATTTTCCTTTTCTTGTCTATAAATTTGTTCTGCCCATGAGGCATCCCTGGAGTCTCACTGAATCTGCTGTGTTTCTGGAGGCTGCCGAATTTGTGAATAGGTTTTTGTTTGTTTGTTTGTTTGTTTTTTCTTGCTCAGTTAAACGCTGCTAAATTTAATTTGTCTGAAGTTTTAACAGATCATACACAACATCCACCACAGTCATAACCTCAAGGCAAAAAAAGGAATAAAATATCAAAAAACTCCATCTAAATTATAGACAATTCAGAAAAAGAAGTGTCAGCTCCCTCAGATGGAAAGGAACCAGCATAAGAACTCCAGAAGTACAAAAAGCCAGAGTGTTTCATCACCTTCAAAGATCACACTAGCTCCCTAGCAATGGATCCTAACATTAAATGTCTGAAATGACAGATAAATAATTCAGAATATTGATGACAAAAAAACTAAAAGAGATACAAGAGAAAGTTGAAAGTCAACACAAGGAGAACAGAAAAAAGATGCAGGATTTGGAAGACAAAATAACTATATTAAGAAATAACCAAACAGAACTTCTGTAATTGAAAAATTTACTACATGATTTTTCAAAATACAGTTTGAACCCTTAACAACAGACTAGACCAAGCAAAAGAATTTCAGAGCTCAAAGACTGCTCTTTCAAATCAACTCAGACAAAAATAAAGAAAACAGAATTTAAAACAAAGCCTTCAAGAAATATGGGATTATGTAAAGTGGTAAAATCTATGACTTATTGGGATTCCTGTGAGCGAAGAAGAGAAAGTAAGCAACCTAGAAAACACATTTGAGGATATAATTCATGAAATGTGCCCAGTCTTGCTAGACAGGTCAAGATGCAGACACAGGAGATCCAGAGAACTCCATGAACTACTATACAAAATGACCGTCTCCAAGGTACATAGTTATCAGACTATCCAAGGTCAATGCAAAAGAAAAAGTCTTCAAGTCAGCTAGAGAAAAGGACTATATCAGGCTATGATAGGAAACACATCAGACTAACAGTGCACTTCTATGATGGAAACCCATCAGACTAACAGAAGACTTCTCAGCAGAAACCTTACAAGGCTGAAGAGATTGGGGGCCTGTTTATAGCATTCTTAAAGAAAATAAATGCCAGGCAAGAATTTCATATCCCACCAAACTAAGCTTCATAAGCGAAGGAGAAATAAACTCTTTTCCAGACAAGCAATTGCTAAGGGAATTCGCCACCACCAGACCAGCCCTACAAGAGATGCTTAAGGGAGTACTAAACACAAAAACAAAAGAACAATACACTATCACAAAAGCATGTATAAACACATAGCCCATGGATCCTATAAAGCAACTACACAATTGATACTACAAAGCAAGTAGCTAACAACACTACGACAAGAACAAATCCCCACGTATCAGTATTAACCTTGAATGTAAACAGCCTAAATGCTCCCCTGAAAAGAAATAGAGTGGCAAATTGGATTAAAAAAACAAGACCCAGCCAGACACAGTGGCTCATTCCTGTAATCCCAGGACTTTGGGAGGCCAAGGCAGGAGGATTGACTGAGCTCAGGAGATTGAAATCACCATGGGCAACATAGCAAGACCCTGTCTCTATTTTAAAAAAGAAAACAAAACAAAAACAAACAAACAAAAAGACCCATCATTCTGTTGTTTTCAAAAGACACATATCACCATAGTACATGTAATAACACACATAGGCTCAAAGTAAAGGGGTGGCGAAAGATCTGTTATGCAGATGGAAAAAAAGATCGGGGTCACTATTCTTGTATCAGATAAAACAGACTTTTTAAACCAACAACAGTAGAAAAAGGACTAGGGCATTACATAATGAAGAAGGGTTCAATTCAACAAGATTTATCCTATACACACCCAAGATTGGAGCACTCAGATTTCTAAAACTATTATTTCTAGACCTAGGAAAAGAATTAAACGGCCACATAATAATAGTGGGGGACTTCAACACCTCACTGACAGTGTTAGATAGATCATCAAGGCAGAAAACTAACAAATTCTGAACTTAAATTCAACAGGTGACTAATTGAACCTAATAGACATCTACAGAATACTCCACCCACCAACAACAGAACATACATTTTTCTCATGCGCACATAGAAAATACTCTGATTGACCACATGCTTTGTCACAAAGCAAATCTCAGTAAATTCAAAAAAGATTGAAATCATACCAAGCATTTCAGACTACAGCATAGTAAAAATGAAAATCAACACCAAGAGAAACTCTCAAAACATGGAAACTAAACAACTTGCTCCTGAATGACTTTTGGGTAAATATAAAAATAAGGCATACATAAACACTTTTTGAAACAAATGAAAATAGACATACAACATACCAAAACCTGGGATATAGCAAAAGCAGTGTTAAGAGGAAAGTGTATAGCACTAAATACCTACATCAAGAAGATAGAAAGATCTCAAATTAACAATCTCACATTGTACCTATAGGAACTGGAAAATCAAGTAGAAACGAATCCCAAAGCCAGTAGAAGAAATAACTAAAATCAGAGCAGAACTAAATGAAATTGAGTCCTTCAAAGAAACATACAAAGGATCAACAAAATGAAAAGTTTGTACTTTGAAAGGATAAATAAGGTTGATAGATTCCTAGCTAGATTAACAAAGAAAAACAGAGAGATCCAAATAAGCACAATAAGGAATAACTAAGGTGATATGACAACTGATCCTACAGAAATACAAAAGATCCTCAGAGACTATTATGGACACATCTGTGTGCACAAACTAGAAAATCTAAAGGAAATGGAAAAATTCTTAGAAACACATATCCAAGATTGAATCAGAATGAAATCAAAACCCTAGACAGATCAATAATGGGTTCCAAAATCAAATCAGTAATAAAAAATATACCAACCAAAAAGTTCTGGAACCCCAGATGGATTCATAATCAATTTTTACCATATGTATAAAGAAGAGCGAGTACCAATCCTACTAAAACTATTCTGAAAAACTGGGGAGGAGAGATTCCTCTCTGACTCATTCCATGAAACCAGTGTCATCCTGATATCAAAATCTGGCAAAGGACACAATGCAAAACGAAAACTACATACCAATATGTCTCATGAACTTAGATGCAAAAATCCTTAACAAAACATGAGCAAACTGAATCCAGCAGCATATCAAAAAGTTAATTCACCACAATCAAGTAGGCTTTATTTCTGGGATGCAGGGTTGGTCCAATATACACAAATCAATAAGTGTGATTCAACACATAAACAGAATATTAAAACAAAAACTATATGATCACCCCAATAGATACAGAAAAGCATTCAATAAAATTTAACATCCCTTCATTATGAAAACCCTTAAAATACTAGGCATTGAAGGAACATACCTCAAAATAACAAAAGCCATCTGTGACAAACACACAGCCAACAGCATACTGCACAGGCAAAAGCTGGAGGCATCTCCTCGAAGATCTAAAACAACACAAGGATGTTCACTGTCACCACTCCTATTAAACATATTACTGGAAGTCCAAGTCAAAGAAATCAGGCAAGAGAAAAAGTCATCCAAATAGGAAAAGAGGAAGTGAAATTATTGATCTTAACTGACAATATGATGCCATACCTAGAAAACCCTAAAGACTCTGCCAAAAGGCCCCTAGACCTGATATACGACTTCAGTAAAGTTTCAGGATACAAAATCAACATACAAAAATCAGTCGCATTTCTGTGCACCAATAACATTCAAGCTGAGAGCCAAATCAAGACCAGAACCTCATTTACAATGGCCACCAAAGAATAAATTCCCAGGATTACATCTAACCAAGGAGGTGAAAGATCTTTACAAGGAGAACTATAAAACACTGCTGAAAGAAATCACAGATGACACAAACAGATGGAAAAACATTCCATGCTATTGGAAGAATCAATATCATTAAAATGTCCATACTGCTCAAAGCAATCTATAGATTCAATACTATTCCTATCAAATTACCAATGTCATTTTTTGCAGAATTAGAAAAAAAGTATTCTTAAATTTATATGGAACCAAAAAAGAACCTGAATAGCCAAACCAAACTTAGGCAAAAACAATAAAGCCAGGGGCATCACATTACTCAACTTCAAACTATACTACAAAGCTACATCAACCAAAACAGCATGGTACTGGTACAAAAATAGACACATAGGCAAATGGAACAGAATAGAAACTCCAGAAATAAAGCCACACACCTACAACCAAATGACCTTGGACAAAGTTGAAAAAAATAAGCAATAAGGGAAGACTCTCTACTGAATAAATTTTGCTGGGCTAGCTGGCTAGCCACATGCAGAAGAATGAAACTGGACCCTTACCTTTTACTGTGTGTAAAAACTAACTTACGATGGATTAAAGATTTAAATGTAAGACCTGTTTGTTCTGTTTATATATAAATATATACTCATATATATTAAAAACTTATATACACACACACAGAGCAAACAGACAACATATGAATTGGGAGAATATTTAAGACTCGTTTGCTCTGTTTATATATAAATATAAATGGAATGGGAGAAAAGATTTGGAAATGATGCATCTGACATAGGTCTAATATTTATAATCTATAAGGAACTTAAATAATCCAGTGAAAAACAAATAAACCCCATTTAAAAATAAGCAAAGTACATGAACAGACACTTCTCAAAAGAAGACAATTATTAAAAAGTCAAAAAATAACAGATGTTGGCAAGACTGTGGAGAAGAGGGAACACTTATATACTGTTGGTTAGAATGCAAATTAGTTCAGCCCCCAAGGAGAGAAATTTGGAGTTTTCTCACAGAGCGAAAAATAGAACTACCATTAAACCCAGCAATCCCATTAACAGGATTAATACCCAAAGGAAATAAATTGTTCTACAAAAAAACCCACCTGCATTCATATGTTTGTCACAACACTATTCACAATAGCAAAAACATGGAATCACCATGTCGGTGCCCATCAACAGTAGCTTAAAGAAAATGTAGTACATGTACACCATGGAATACTACACAGCCACAAAAAGAATGAAATCATGTTCTTTGCAGCAACACAGATGCAGCTGGAGGCCATTATCCTAAGCAAATTAACAGAAACAGAAAACCAAAACTTGCAGGTTCTCTTAAGCGGGAGCTAAACATCGAGTACGTACAGACCTAAACATGGGAAGAATAGACATTAGCAACTCCAAAAGAGGGGAGGCAATGAGGTGGGTAAGGGCTGAAAATTTTTCTGTGGGATACTATGTTCACTATCTGGGTGATGGGATCAATAAAATCCTAAACCTCAGCATCATGCTATATACCCTTGTAACAAACCTGTACATGTACCCCAATAATCACAAATAAAAAATTTGAAACAAAGAATAAATGGAAATTAAACATAAAAAAGTAGATGTTTCCAGCTGGCTCATTATTTTACAACAGTATCACATGTGAATTCTTGCATATTGCTTGTTGAATTAGTGATGATAAATATTAAAAAGTAGGCTTCATTATAGTTGGTGAAATATCTGATTTTTTTCTCACTTGGATTAGCAGTAAAATACTAAGAAATGAAGAAGAAAATTATGTGAGTAAATAGTATAATAGTTTTCAGTTTCACGTCTGTATTAGTCCATTCTCACACTGCTATGAAGAAATACCCAAGACTAGGTAATTTATAAAGGGAAGAGGTTTAATTGACTCACAGTTCTGCATTGCTGGGGAGGCCTCAGAAAACTTACAATCATGGCAGAAGGTAAAGGAGAAGCAGGCGCCTTCTTCACAGGGTGGCAGACTGGAGTGAGTGCACGCAGGGGAAATGCCAGACACTTATAAATCCATCAGATCTTGTAAGAACTCACTCACTATCACAAGAACAGCATGGGGAAACCACCCCCATGATCCAATTACCTCCACCTGGTCCTGCCCTTGACATGTGGGGATTATGGGGATTACAATTCGAGGTGAGATTTGGGTGGGGACACGGAGCCAAACCATACTACCCTCCTTCCAGCATTAGCTAGATAGCGAATGGACTTGTTTATAACCCCATAAAATCAAATAAGCAGCATCTTAATCTGTTTTGTACCACTATAACACAATAACAGATAGATAATTTATTATGAATAGAAATTTATTATCTCACAGTTCTGGAGGTTCAGATGTAGGTGTTAGGAGGTTAAGACTTGGTCTTTCTGCTTCCAATAGAGTGCATTGAATGTTGTATCCTCCAGAAAGGAGGAACTTCTTTTTTGGCAGAAAAGCAAGAGAAAGAGAACCTATTCGAAGAAGCCCTTTTTATAGTGGTATTAATTCATTCATGAGGGTGGAGATCCCATGACCTAAACACTTCCTATTAGGTCTCACCTTCCAACACTATTGCATTGGAAACTAAGTTTTCAACAAATGAGTTTTAGAGGGAACAAAAGCATTGAAACCATAGCAAAGAGTAAGAAAGCAGAGGTCCTTAGACATTATTGAAATAGAGTGATCTGGTTGATGACAGTCCCTTAGAATAAAATTTGTTATGGGCTGAATTGTGTTCCCCACAGATTCACGTGTTGAAGTCCTAACTCCTAGTACCTCAAAATGAGACTGTACTTAGAGACAGGACCTTTAAAGAGATAATTAAAGTAAAACAAGGTCATATGGGTAGACCCTCATCCATATGACTGATGTCCTTATAAGAAGAGATTAGGACACAGACACACAAAAACCAAGGGGTGATGGCCGTATAAGGGTAGAGTGGGAAGGTGGCCATCTACAAGGCAGAGAGAAAAGCCTGAGAAGAAACGGAACCTGCTAACACCTTGAAGTTGGACCTCTAGCTTCCAGAACTCTGATAAAATAAATTTCTGTGTTCAAGCGACCCAGTCGGGTATTTTGTTTTGGCAGATCTAGAAAACTAATATAAAAATTCAATATTTCATTCTGTGCTTTTAAAGTTTACTTTCCCTGAATCTGTGTCCAATAAGTAGAGCATTATTAAGAATTAAGAACAAAGGAAAATAACCATTAATAACTTTTCTGTCTATTTGTACTTGATTCATGTTTTAGTCAAATCTCTTGCATACCATTGTTATCTAATAAAAATATATTTGGCTAACTCAGAAGTGGATTCCTGAATCTAAAAATCTTGAATGCTCCTACATTAGAGAAATAGTAGAATATAAGAGTTGAAAGTAACTTTAGGAGCTAGATAGCCTGGAATCATGTTGTGGTTCTGTAAATTAATCCATAAAATGGGCACATAACCTATTTTATAGGGTTGTTATGAGGATTAAATGAGTTGATGAATGTAAAGTTTAGAAAATTATGATTATTTCCTTAACAGCCTGTAATATAGTGACAATGAACTTGCAATTCATATATCTAACACCAGATGACAGTGTGGCCACCCAAGGTTAGATAGCTATGTAGTCCAGTAGATGCGCTAGCATGACTGTCTGAAATACAGGACAACCAAATTCCAGAAGATTTCTATGAAAATAAGATGAATTTAAAATCTCTATGCAAATACCAGGTCACATAAATATGCACAAAATAAAAGTTTAAATAAAACATCTGATTTATTACTTACTGTCACTATTAGTTACTTTCTGTCACTATTCAAATCCTGGCTCTATAGTTTACTGTCTGAATAATCTTTGAAAAGTTTATCTTTTGTAAGCTTAAATTTTCTTATATGTAAAATACTACATGAATTTAACAAAATTTTGTTGAATTCCTTCTATACGTCACATTTGTTCAACGAGCTGGGGAGATAGCATCTTAGAAAAACGACGGAAATCCTTGCCTTTATGAAGCTTATATTCTACTGACTAGAATCTAGTGATTAACCAAAGAACCCCTATCATTTAAAAGCAGAGACAGATTGTGTACCAGGATGTTAAAGTGAAAATCTCTACATCAGTTTTCACTGAATCCCCAAAGGCCCAGAATGAAATGACAGATTCAGAGTATCTCTACATTTTGTGGCAATGTGTTAGATAGACCACTGATGCAGTACTTGCAAAGGGGATGGTCAACAACTGCAAACTTTAGCTCAATACATGCCCACACTGTATGCTGCCTTTTCAAATCCATCAAGTGGAACACAAGACACTGCTGAGGGTGATCCCATATCATTGAGTAGTGCAAACTTCAACTGCAAATATAAAGAAAAAACTCCCCCTCTTCTGTGTCCTCTGAAATGGGAGACAATTCTTCACCTTAATCAAAAGTGACTGACATTAATGTTTATACCTGTAGCTTCTTGATATAACCTTTTATATACCCAAGATGAAACTAAAATCGATGTGGAGGATAGTGTTCTAGGTAAAACAACTTAAATGATAAAACATGTTACCTCAGCAATGTTGCCTGAGGGGCAGACTTACATATTTCATGAAAAATGTTAGGCAGAAGGTCTTGATGTCATTTCATGCACCATTTAATCAGATTTAGCTCCAGAAATAGGAATGGAAAAGGCTATATTTTTCTTTTTAAAAATATAACTCATATTTTGGTATAAAAGTAATTTGTGCACACTACAGATAATTTTCAAAAACATACAATTATAACTAAGCAAGTAAAAAATATGTAAAATCCCACTAGCCAGAAACAACTACACTGATTATTTCCTTATAGTCCTTTTTTCTATGTTGAATATATGTGTGTGTGTTTAACATAATTGAGGTCATTTTGAATATATTTCACATCTTACACATTTTACTTAATGTTATACTATGAACATTTTCTTAAAATCCCGACGTCTCTAAAAATCTTTGTATAACTATAAAGTTTGTTCTAATGTCTGCCATCTTAAGTTTTTATTATGTTTCAGTGCCAGTTTTTACTCTTTCAATACAAAGAATAGGCTTCTTTTGCTTTTATCTTCTGCATTGATTTGTATGGTTTTCAGTTCTTGTTTGTACTTACTCTTGAACAAAGAGGTTTCTAATTATGGAAGTCAAGATTGAAACCGACTTTTGACTCAGTCTACCTTAAAAGATGAGAATGTTTTTATTTCCTCATACTTGTCCTCCTCCACTCCTTAATCTCTGGTAATATCATTTGGGGTTTAAACTATTATTTAACTATGTATATCTGTATGAAGAATATATAAACATATATTTTTAAAGATATATTTATTTGTAAGATTATAAAGATATAAATGTATCTTTAAAGATATGTATAAAACTTTTATATAAAAAAGTCCTTCTATAAATATATATAAATATATATATTGAAAAATATAAATATACAATATATATTTATATATTTAAATATCTATATGTATCTTAATATATTTATTTTTCAATAAATTAAAAGAATATATAAATATATGTATAATATATTAAATATATAATATACATTAATATATGTTTAATATGTAATACATATTATACATGTTAAATTATATATTTATATTATATATTTTAAAATATATTAAATTATATATAATTTATTATGTATAATATATTTATTATATAATATCTATTATACATATTTTAAAGATATATTTAAAGCATATATGTATTATTTAAAGGTGAATTAACATTTGCAATAAATTTTGTGATTAATTTATACAGAAAGAATTTTAAACATATAATATATTGCAAAAATAAAAACAGTATAAAGAACAAACACTCCTTAACCTGTACCCAAATTCACCTACTCTTAACATTTTATCCTATTTGAGTGCTCTCTCTCTCTCTCTCACACACACACACACACACACACACACACACAAATACATAATGTTAAGAGCAGGCAAATATATACTTTTTTCCCCGAGCTATTTGAAGACGATGAGAATCATCAGCAGGTGCTATATCCAGGAGGAAGTGTTGATGAGGAGTAGGATATTTGCATGATCTTAACGTGCTTCCCCATAAATTGCTTATTAATTGCAAGGCAGATTAATAAAAAGCAGTACTTCTAGAATGGGTACATTGGGCAACACTTTGACCTAATGATCAAAATTACCATCATCAGTGAAGGACAGATGTGTCTCCAGATGTGATACCTTGAGGAAGACAGAACATCACATAGTCAATCATATTTCACTTCAATTTAACCATATGGAAATATCAAACAGAAAAATTGATAGGAAAAAAAAGACAAAAAAATCAGTAAGCAGTAAGGACATAGAAGACTTGAAAAACACTATCATCAACCAACTTGACCTGACCAATGTTTATAGAACACTCCACCCAACAGGGGCAGAGTCCACATTCTTTTTAATTTGCACAGGCAACATTTACTAAGATAGACTATATTATGGGCCATAAAACTAGTTTCAATGAATTTTAAATGATTCAAATTATACAAAGTATGTTCTCTGAACACAGTGGAATTAAGTTAGAAATTAATAACAAAAATATCTCTAGTCAATTTTTCAATATTTGCACATTAAAATAACACACTTTAAAAAACCCACAAGTTAAAAAGGAAATCAAAAGAAAAATTTGCAAGTATTTTGAGTGGAATAAATATGAAAATACAACATTTCAAAATCTGTAAGATGCAGCTAAAGCAGTGCTTAGAAGGAAAGGTCTGTGTTAGAAAAGAATAAAAGCCTCAAAACAGTAATCCCAACTTCCACTTTAAGTAACTAGGAAAAAGAAGAGCAAGTTAAACCTAAAATATGCAGAGAAAAGAAAATAGCAATGATCAGAGCTGAAATCAATGAAATAGAAAACAGAAAAACTATTGAGAAAATCAATGAAACCAAAATCTGGTTATTTGAGAAGATCAACAAAATTGATACACTTTTATGTATACTAATTGGCATAAAAAGAATGAAAATACAAACTAAAAATATCAGAAAGGAGAAAGGTACATACTTAGATGTCCTATAGATATTCAAAGAATAATAAAGGATAATTATTATGAACAATTTAATGCCAATACATTTGACAACTTGGAAGAAATGAACAAATTCCTTGAGAGATACAAACTACCAAAGTTTGCCACTCATGAAGAAATAGATCACCTGAATAGTACTATATTTATTTTAAAAATTGAATTTTTAGCTTGAAATATTCCCATAAAAAATTTTCACTGGTAAATTTTATCTAAAATTTAAGAAAGAAAGAATACCAATACAAACTCATCTGGAAAGCCAAAGAGAAGGGTATACTTTTCAGCTCTTTCTGTGAGGCTAGAACCACTCTGATACAACACAAGAAAATCATCCTCTATGACCATAGATACAAAATCCTTTATGAACACAGATACAAAATTTTAAACAAAATTTTAGCAAATCAAAGCCAATAATACTTTAAACAAAGACACTATATAATGAGCAAATGGAGTTTATCTCAGGATATAAGATTGGAATCACATTTGAAAATCAAACATTGTAAATTGCCATATTAATAGACTAAAGGAGAAAAATTATGATCATCTCAATAGATGCAGAAGAAGAATTAGACAAAATTCAACATCTCTTTATGATAAAACCTCTCAAAAACTGGGATTAGAAAAGAACCTCCTCAATCTAATAAAGAATTACAAACCCTACAGTTAACATTATATTTATTGGTGAAAGACAGTATTTTTCCCCTAAAATTAGGAACAAACCAAAGACGTTCACTAGCATCATTTCTATTCAGCATTTTACTAGAGATTCTAGCCAGTGCAATAAGGCAAGAAAAGGAAATTTAAAAAAAAATCTATGTCAGGAAGGACAAATAAAAATTATTTGCAGAAAAAATTATTTTTTAAGTAAAAAATTATAAGTACTCAACAAAATTCTTCTAGAATGCAAAGTGAGTTTGCTAAGGTGGCAGGACACCAGGTCAGTATTTTAAAAAGCAGTTGTATTTGTATAAATTATCAAGAAAAAATTAGAAATTGTCATTGAAATATACAACTCACAAGACAAAAAATATGAATTACTTAAGGATAAATCTGACAGAAAATGCTCAAGACCTATACCATGAAAGCAATCAAATAGCACTAGGAGATACTAAAGAAGATCTAAATAAATGGGAGATATGCCATGCTCATGGTTTGGAAGACTCTATCATTAATATGTTAGTTATACCCAAAATGTTTTATAACTCTGACACAATCCCAATCAAAATAACAGGAGGCTATTTTATAGAAATAAGATGATTCTGAAATTTAAACTGGGTTTCATCGAGATTAAGAACTTTTGCTTTTCCAAAGAAACTATTAACTAAATGAAGACAATCTATGATCCTGGAGAAGGATTATACATCATATATTTGATAAAGGGCTTATACCCAGAGTATAGTTTTAAAAAACACTCAAATACAATTGAAAATAAGCAGAAGTGTGCAATGTATACTTTACTAAAGAGATGTATGGATTGCAAATAAACATATGAAAAGTGCATAACATCATTAGTCATTAGGGGACTGTAAATTAAAGCCACAATATAATACAACTATCCTTGCTAGAGTTATTAAAATTAAAAATATTGATGATACTAAGTGTTGGCAAGGAAGTAAAAAAAACGAGAACCCTCATATACTGCTGGTGGGGATGTAAAATGGTACAACCACTTTAGAAAAGAGTTTGGCAGCTTTTTAAAAAATTAAACATATACCTGTTATTTGACACAGTCTTTCTACTCCTAGGTAAAACCCAAGATAAATAAAAGCATATACACACAAACACTTGGACAGGAGTGTTCGTAGCAGCCTTATTTGTAATGTCTGTAAGCAGGTGAATTGTGATATGGATATACCATGGAATTCTATTTAGTATTAAAATAGAAGAAACTACAACTACATGCAATAACATGAATTAGTCTCCATATAATTGTGAGTGTAAGAAGCCAGGCGAAAAAGAATGCATACTATATCATTTAATTTATATAACATTTTAGAATATAAAAACAAATCTAATGACAGAAAGCAGATCACTGATTGCCTGGATGGGTTGGGGGAAAGGCTGTTGGTGGTTCAGAGAATTATGGAAAGCTGCGAGAAAAAAAACACAGGAGGCAACTCTTGGGATTGAGAGATATCTTCATTATCTTGATTGTTGTGACAGCTTAAGGAGTGTGTACATATGTTAATACTTATCAAGTTGGACTTTTAAATAAGTACAGTTTATTATATTTTAATTGTACCTCAGTAAATCAGTAAACAATAATAGCTGACACAAAGTGTTTTTTTAAAATGTCAGGCACTGTTTTTAGTTCTTTATATAATATATACAAGACATATATAAACATATTTAGAACAATACTTAGGTACTCAATAAATATTAGTTGAAAATAAATCCAGTTTATATAAAATTTCTTTCAATGGCATATAGTAAACATTTTATCTCTGATTACATATAAAAATAATAGGTTCCCTTTGATACATGTTTGGACTAAACAAAAAAATACCTGGTCAAAAGGCTTTCTTACACATGGAACCCAATGACAAAAACAGTAAGAACAGTAGCCACAATCATACCTCTCTCTCTCTCTGTCCCTCTCTCTCTCTCCCTCTGCATATACTCAATATACATATATGCAGGTGTCCTCAACCCCTGGATATGTGTATTCCTGTTAGAAACTGGGCTACACAGCAGGAGGTGAGCAGCCAGCAAGCAAGCACTACCACCTGAGCTGCCCCTCCTGTCAGATCAGCAGCAGCATTAGATTCTCATAGGAGCAAGAACCCTATAGTGAACTGCACATAAAAGGGATCTAGGTTGCACACTCTTTATGAGAATCTAACTAATGCCTGATGGTCTGAGGTGGAACAGTTTCATCCCGAAACCATCCCCCCACCACACCTCATCTGTGGAAAAATTGTCTTCCACAAAACCAGTCCCTGGTGCCCAAAATGTTAAAAGACCACTGCATATATGTATATATACATTCATACAGTATTATTACAGGGATTTTATATCCATCTAAGTGGATTAGATTTATTTTGAAGAATCTATTCATGGTATCTAAAAGGTAGAGATTTCAAAGTTAATTTATTAACAAGGTACATGAAACAGTTATTGTTCAAGGAATATTTTTAAAAGATGAATCCATGCACAATCTTGTTTCTCAAATTATTTATATATTAATGTAAAAGCCTTTTAATGAAAATAACTTCCAATATTAAAAAAAGTTGGTTTTGATCCCATAGCCGGAAAGTTGCTGCTATTTATGAAAATCACCACTCTTTGTATAGTCTCTAGTTGAAAATGCTAAATAAAATAAATTCTATTTCCAAAATTATCTTGTCATTGAAGTTAGCATTATTTGTGTAACACTAATTAGAGACAACTAAAAATAAAGTTAGTCACTGATACAGTTTGGATATGGGTTGTTTGTCCCCACCAAAACTAATGTTGAAATTTGATTCCCAATATGGTGGTGCTGGGAGATGGAGCCTAATGGAAGGTGTTTGGGTCATGGAGGCAGATCCCCCATGAATGGCTTGGTGTCTGTTTTCCTGGTAGTGAGTGAGTTCTCCATCTGACAAGACTGATTAGTTCTCACAGAAATGTTCCTGAGAGAGTGGTTTGTTATAAGCCAGGGCATCCCTCAAGTGTTCTCTCTTTCTACATATTTGCTTCCTCTCCATCATGTTATGAGGCAGCACAAAAGTCCTCACCAGAAACCACAGCCATGTTCTTGAACTTCCCAGCCTATAGAATCATGAGCTAACTAAAATTATTTTCTTATAAACTATCAAGTCTCAGGCATTCTGTTACAGCAACACAAAGTGGACTAAGACAAGTATTTAATGATTTAATATCAGGAAATAAAAAATAATCCTATCTCTTATCTACTTTTTCATAATTTAAATATCATGCTGTTATTACTCACAAACTCTGGTTTATCAGAGGACTGAGCTTACTGCAGTTTATTTTTATTTTTATTTTTTTGGAGACGGAGTTTCACTCTTGTTGCCCAGGCTGGAGTGCAATCGTGAGACCTTGGCTCACTGCAACTCCGCCTCCAGGGTTCAAGCGATTCTCCTGCCTCAGCCTTCTGAGTAGCTGAGATTACAGGCATGCCCCACCATGCCTAGCTAATTTTTTGTGTTTTTAGTAGAGATGGGATTTTACCATGTCGCCCAGCCTGGTCTCGAACTCCTGACTTCAAGTGATCCACCCGCCTCAGCCTCCCAAAGTGCTGGGATTACAGTTAATTTTTTTAATAGTAAAGTTAAGATGTAAGCTTTAAAAAATGGAGAGGAAAGAAGTATGAAAAAGAGGAGGTAGAATAATGAAGGTTTCTACTATTTAAGTTTGAAAGATTACACTAAATATGCATACTAAATATGTAATTTCCAAAATCACCATTTAGCCTTGAGCTTATATTTAATTAGTTCATCAAACATTCAATATTTACTAAACTTGTATACTTAAGGAACTTTGAGAGGCACTATAATGGTTGAGTCTTAAATCTCCAAGAAAAACAGTATATATTTTAAAAACAGCATAAGACTGGAAATTGAACCTTGTGAAACACATTTAGGAGGGATATGGAAGATGTAAATGTGTTTATCATCATAATTATATTGCAAAGTAACCTGGCTCAGATAGCAAGCAGTTCATGTAGATGACGGCAAGTAGTATATTACAGCCAGCCACAATTTTTGTTCTCTTCTCATTTTTTGGTACTCCTATTAAAATTCAGTTAAGAAAGAATTATCATTTTCTTCATCATCATCATCATCATCATCATCATCATCACCACCACCCCAGAACTGGTGTTAGTATTTCCCTCTGTCTCTTACACAGCACACACACACACACACACACACAAATACACAAAACAGCAAAGTTTTGGATCGGATTGCCTAAGTATCAGAATTTTCTTTCTATCAACTTTCTTATACCATGTCTTAAAATGTAAGTACCCAGATTTTTGGTTTTTGTCAAATCACTTGCCAAATGTGCTCGCTTTCCTTCCTTCCCTCCTTCTTTCCTTCTCTCAACAGTTATTGAGCACTTTACTATGTACTAGCACAGAATAATATTGTGGATGAAAGGAAAAAAAAGCTATGGTCCCAGACCTATGCTTTTCACAAGACCTGGAGGATTGCTGAGCAGTGATTCAATGCTTATCAGGCCTGTGCCGAATATCTTGAGGGTTAGGACATTTCAGGGAGCAAAGAATCTGACCACAAAGCTATTGGCTGTATCTGACCAGGTTGTGGGAAGAAAGAAAGTTGCCAGTCCAGGATTTGCAGCAATGGAAAGGCAAGAACAAAAACTGTGACTAAAGAGATATGATAAAGCTATGCTAGGTTAAAGGAAGAAAAGATGTTTACACTCCAGGAATGTAGCACTATCTCTTGTCTCTTTGTCTCTCTGCCTGTTTCTCTATGTCCGTCTTTCTGTTTTGTTCTGTCTCTCTCTGTCTCTGTCTCTCTCTCCCTCTCTTTCTCTCTCTCTCGCCCAGCGCCCCCAACACACACACACACACACACACATGCACACACACACACACACACACACAAATACACACCAGGTGTGAGTTAAGGACCAACCTAAAGCACACACAGTGTGATTTCAAGAACCAACTCTTTCTGTCTATGATGATTTACCACTGAGAAACAAAGGTTTTCATTTTGCAAAGGTTTTCCTGGTGATGACAAAAGGGTTGAAAAATATCTAGAGTGTCTCTAAAGACACTTTTTTACTTACTGTTACTGAAGAACACAAGAACCAAAAAGCAGGTTTATAACTTGTGGATGTTGTGGATGTTAAGTATTAAAGATGGGCTTACATTTCAAGAATAATCAGTAAGGTGATAGTACAAAAATCACAATGCCTTGTAAGGAAGTCACAGCTGTCCTACTGTTTGCTAATGGTAGTTAACATGATAACTTGTATAATAGATTAAACTTGCTAAATTGTGATGGGTGGAGGTATCACTTCCTTAAAAGGCTAGAAGCTGTCAGATGTTAAAAGAGGTTAATACAGAGTCTCTCTCTGTAAGACAGCAAGGAGTCTTTTTTGAGTAAATATTTAGATGTTCAAAGAACAGAAAGGGTAACTTGGAGGAGAGAAAACCTGGGCTTGGGAACAGTTTAGGACTCTTGTCTTCAGCATTTCCTGGGAAAAAGGACTCCAGTGGGCCAACAAAGAGACCCTGATAATTTGCTCAAACCCAACGTGGTATGTGTAGTTCTTACACAAATTCCGAATAAGCAGCCTTCTAATATCACATTAGTTTCTCTGCCAGGAAGCGATATTTCCCAAGAGAAGTAATTAAATGGATTTTCTACTCCAAATTTGTCTTGTGTGAACTTGGGTAGTAAATTTTTCCAGGGAATGCATGGATGAATCCTTTTATTTAGACAATCACAAACAGTAGCCTAGGATGAGAGAGAAAAGAAACTGCAAGGTGATTTTGAACACTAGTTTATCTTTCCTAATTGCATACCTCTTAACATTTCCAAGCCTTTGTCACATGTAACAGAAGAAGGTAATACGACTATCTTATTCATAAGTAACTGTAGCGAGATTGAGATTAGTGAACATCAGGATCCATACCATTATGTCCCTGTGAGTCTTCTAGTCATGAATTCTGTTGAAAGCTTAGGTAGGATGATCGCTTAAATATAAAAGTCTCTCAGAACTGGAAGAAGTCTGAGATATGATAATCACCTTGTAGCATATATTATGTGTACTGTTATTAAATGTGTATGTGAAAGTTCTGGGTTTGTCCTTTCAACTAAATTATAGTTTGAACTTTAGTGCATGTAAATTATGCATTGACAGAGGCAGAATACTTTGAGACGTGAATGTTCAAGTTATTATATGTTATTGTGGGGAGTTTTAAATGGCAACTGGAAACTTACGGTAAAATATTTATTTTAAATAATTCTTCTTTACCAACATTATTTCAGAAACACATCTAACGTGGCTGTTGAAGCAATATGGAAATATGAAATATTAAGGAAATGTCACTTTTATGTTCATAAGTTTGGTTTTATGTACACTCACTTGCTGTCTTGAGGAACTGGGGCTCTGTTGGTGCCATCCTCAATTAAAGTGGGAGCACTGTAGATACAGAGTTTTGCCAGTGTTGATCTACTGATTTAATAGGCATTCACTTGTTAAAATGAATTCACATTTATTTGTTGTCTTATTTCGTTAGGTGGCTACACGGCTGATGGTTCTCTGACTTTGAAAGTTTACTTGCAATTAATGAAAGCACCCAAGAAAAGAAGGGGAGAGGTGAATGTGGGAACTGTGGTTGCTTTCATTAAAGGTGGTTTTCCTGTAGTAAGTTGAGATGCTTTGTGTCTACTGAGTATAATCCGTGTGTCAACCTCCTCCAACTTCATAGGCTCTACTCTCTCTACAATATTTGTGAAGGAGAAGGTTTATTTCACATTCATTTCTGAGGCCTCAGTTTGGCAACCAATTTTCCACATGGCATCCCCTCCACTGCCCCCAGTTCCGGTATGGGCTTCTACCTTCTGGAACTCCATCTGTTCTCCATACTAGGGTGCTGGGCTGGACTTCACGTTGCTGATGTAGAAATTCTATACATCTTTTATTACTATGTGCCATAATTCCCTCAGAGCACCAGCAGTCAACACTGCTGTGTGGGTGGAAGTTTTCCTTGAAGAATTTGGAGTTATTAAAGAAAATTCACTACAACAGAGAGGGGAAAACCCTTTTAAATTGTACCCTAAATATGTTTGTTTCTCTAGTCTAAATTCATGTCAAGGAACATAAACTATTTCTTAACTGCAATATAATATGGAAAGATGGGACACACTTTACATTGCTGTATAGAGCCATGTCTGTTCCCCGTAGCTTACCTCACAGGTGCCCTTGTTTTCTGACGTATGTGTCCATAAAGCCTTCCCACTATTAGTTGTCTTGGTGGGTCTCTGTTTTTTAGAACTAAGGCTTTTGCTTTCTATAATTTTAGCTCTCCTTAAGCCTCTCCCACATTTCAGGTATATAAGTTATATTAATACTGAAAGCAATCTGGAAAAATGAATATTAGTTTTCTAGATAAGGGAACAGTGTTAGATAGGTCAGATAATTTGAACAATGTCACATGGCTAGAAATCCTAGATTGTATGCTTTCAAAGTCCATGCTATCACCGGAGATTTGTATCACATTGTAACTTGTAAAGTAATTGAGTGACATGGTAAGATGTCAAGGCTGCTTCAACTGACCCATAAATGTGCAAATATTTTACAGCAATAGGAACAAAGCTTTTTTTTCTGTTAACTTCCTTTTTTCAGGAAAAGAATGAGTATAGAGATGAGTATAGAGATCTTTTGAAATCATAATTTCAAAAGATAAAGGTTTTGGCTAAGTGCTTGGGAAGAGTAACAAGTTGCAATACTGTAGTAGCTTCATTATTAGAAAGCTAAAAAACTTCATATAATTTCTGACTAGAAAGTTAACAGATTAATCAAGACTGTTAGCAATTGGAAAGTCTGAAGCTTTGGTTGAGAATGTTTCATTGACATTTAAAATTTTAATTTTTAAAAATGGGCATTTATTTTACATAATCAAAATTCAAAACATACAAAAGAATGTATAATGAAAAGTTTACCTCTCAACCCTGTCCCCAGGCCATCAGCTGTTTCTCCCTAAAGATAACTAATATTTTCCACTTCTCATAGTGGTTTTGATTTGCATTTCTCTAATGATGAGTGATGTTGAGCATTTTTTCATGTGCTTGTTGGCCATGCGTATGTCTTCTTTTGAAAAGTGTCTGTTCATGTCCTTTGCCCACTTTTTAATGGGGTTGTTTTTTTTGCTTGTTAATTTATTAGGTCTCCGTTTAATTCTGGATATTATGTATTTGTTGGATGCATAGTTTGCAAATATTTTCTCCTGTTCTGTAGGTTGCCTGTTTACTCTGTTGATAGTTTCTTTGGCTGTGCAGAAGCTCTTTAGTTTAGGTAGGTCCCATTTGTCAATTTTTGTTTTTGTTGCAAATTGCTTTTGGAGTCTTCATCATGAAATCTTTACCAAGGCCTATGTCCAGAATGGTATTTCCTAGGTTTTCTTCTAGGGTTTTTGTAGTTTTAGGTTTTATGTTTAAGTATTTAATCCATTTTGCATGGATTTTTGTATATGGTGAAAGGAACGAGTCCAGTTTCAATCTTCTGCATATGGCTAGCCAATGATCCCAGCACTATTTTCTGAATAAGGAGTCCTTTCACCATTGCTTCTTATTGTTGATTTTGTTGATGATTAGGTGATTGCAGGTGTGTGGCTTTATTTCTGGGATCTCTAACCTATTTCCATTGGTCTATGTATTTGTTTTTGTACCACTACCATGCTGTTTTGGTTACTGTAGCCTTATAGTATAGTTTGAAGTTGGGTTGTGTGATGCCTCTGGCTTTGTTCTTTTTGCTTAGGATTGCTTTGGTGATTTGGGCTCATTTTGATTCCACATATATTTTAGAATAGTCTTCTCTAATTCTGTGAAAAATAACCTCGGTAGTTTGATAGGAACAGCATTGAATTTGTAAATTGCTTTGGACAGTATGGCCATTTTAAGAATATTGATTCTTCTATACCATCTCATACCAGTCAGAATGGCTATTGTTAAAAAGTTGAAAAATAACAGATGCTGGCAAGGTTGGGAAGAAAAGAGAATGCTTACACACTGCTGGTGGGAATGTAAATTATTTTAGCCACTGCAGAAACAGTTTGGAGATTTTTCAAAGAACTTAGAACTACCATTTGGCCCAGCAATCCCATTACTGGGTATACATCCAAAGGAATATAAATCATTCTGCCATAAAGTCACATGCATATGTATGTTCATCATAGCACTTTTTGCAATAGCAAAGACATGGAATCAGCCTACATGCCCATTAATGGTAGACTGCATAAAGAAAACACGGTACATATACACCACGGAATACTACACAGCCATAAAAAAGAATGAAATCATGTCCTTTGTAGCAACATGGATGCAGCTGGAGGCCATCATCCTAAGTAAATTAATACAGGAATGGAAAATCAAATACCTTGTGTTTTCACTTAGAAGTGAGTAAACATTGAGTACACATGGACACGAAGAGTGGGACAATAGATCCGGGGGCTATTTGAAGGTGAAGGGTTGGAGAAAGGTGAGGATTGAAAACCTACCTATTAGGTATTATGCTCACTACCTGGGTGACAGAATCATTTGTACACCAAACCCCAGCAACACGCAATTTACCCATATAACAAATCTGCACATGTACCCTCTGAATCTAAAACAAAAGATGGAAGAAAAATATTTTTTAAAAGTCAATGGCCATCTGAGCCTATTTCCTATTGTACCACATCACCTCCTTCTTAGATTTTGTGGAGACATGTTAAACCCCCAAATCCTTTCCAACAGCCTCTGTCACTTCCAGTTCGATTAAAAAAAACCAAAAAATTATATTGTCCATTTTTTGGTTATGCTTCTAGAGATATGTTCTAAATATGCATATGTGTTGCTTTTATCTTTCTTCAGTTTTAAAAAACATTTTATTTTGAGATAACTGTACATTCACATACAGTTACAGGAAATAATAGAAGGATTCTATGTACCCTTTACCCAGCTTTCCCCAAAGGTAACTTATAGTATAGTACTATATGATACTGTGTTAATATTATGGTACAATATCAAAACCATAGTACAATATCACAACCAGGATATTAACATTGATACAGCCAAGACACAGAATATTTATGGAATCACAAGAATCCCACATGTTGCCCTATTATAGCCACATCCACTTCCTTTCCACCCCTACTCCCTTCTTAAACCCTGGCAAACACTAATCTGTTCTGCATTTCTATAATTTTGTCATTTCAGTAATGCTATAATGTTATAATGAAATCATACAGTTTTTAGCCTTGCGAGATTGGGGTTTTTTCTTTCACTGTAATTCACTGGAGATTCATCCAGGTTGTTACATGTATAGTTTGTTTTCTTAAATTGCTGAGCAGTATTCCATGGTGTGTATGCACCATAGTTTAGTCATTCACTTGTTGAAAGACATCTGTTTTTATCCCAATTTTTGTATATTATGAATGAGGCTAAATGTTCTAAGCATTTGTGTACAGGTTGTTGGGTGAATTTAAGTTTTTCTTTCCCTAGGAAAAATGATCAAGGTGTGATTGCTAGGTTGTATGTGGTTGCATATTAATTTTTTTCCAGATTGCTTGTCTAAAGTATCTTCCAGAGTGGCTGAACAATTTTATATTCTTACTAGCAATGTATGAGTGATTCAGTTTCTCCACATCCTCATCAGCATTTGTTGTTGTCATTATTTTTATTATTTTAGCCATTATGATAGTTGTATAGTGGTATCTCATTGTGGTTTTACTTCGCATTTCCTTAATGGCTGATGATCTTGAAAATCTTTTCATATGCTTATTTGCCATTGATCTATCTTCTTTGATGAAATCTCCTTGTATCTTTGCCTCATTTTCAAATTGTATTATTTGCTTTTTAACTTGAATTTGAAGCCATTAATTATAAATTCTAGATACTACTACTTTGTTTAATATGTGTTCTGCAAATGTTTTCTCTCAGTCAGATTGTCTTTTTTTTTTTTTTTTAAGAGACCAGATCTCACTCTGTTTCCCAGCTGGAATGCAGTGGCAAAATTATAACTCGCTTCAGCTTTGAACTCCTGGAGTCAAACAGTCCTCCCACCTCAGCCTCATCAGTAGCTAGGACTACAGGCATATCCCACCATGTCCGGTTAATTTTTCTTTTTCTTTTTTTTTTTTTTTTTTGTAGAAATGGAGTCTTGCAATGTTGCCCAGGCTGGTATTGAACTCCTGGTCTCATGTGAACCTCCTGCCTCAGCCTCCCAAAGCACTTGGATTAAAGGCGTAAGATACTATGCCTTGCCCTTAGCTTAGCTTGTCCTTTTATTCTCTTAACAGGGTCTTTAGTAAAGCAAATGATATTTATTTTTTATGAAGTCCAATTTATCAATTTTTCCTTTTATGAATCATGCTTTTTGTGTTATGTTTAAGAACTGTTTGTCTAGCCCTAGATCCCAAGGTTTTCTATTTTTTCCCTAAAATTTTATAGTTTTATATTTTAAATTTAAGTTCTTGGTTCATTTTGAGTTAATTTTTGTTATAAGGTGTAAGACTTAGGTTAAGGTTCAATTTTTTTTTTTTTTTGCCTATAGATTTCTAGTTCTTCTAGCACTATTTGTTGCAAAGTCTATCTTTCCTCCATTGAATTGCTTTTGCACCTGTGTCAAAAAGCAATTTTTCATATTTGCATGAGTCTATCTGTGTTCTCTATTTTCTTTCCTTGATCTATATGTCTATTCCTCTATTAACACCTAGTTATGATAGGTATGTAAGTCTTGAAATAGGGTAGACTGACTCCTCTCACTTTATTTTCCTTTGCCAAGATTATTTTAGCCATTATAGGAATTGTGCCTTTCTATATAAATTATGGAACTGATGTTTTTACTAAATGAGTCTACAATCCATGAACATGACATATCTCCCAATTTATTTAGATTTAGATCTTCTTTTATTTCTTTAATCCAGGTTTTGTAGTTTTCAGCACACAAATCTTGTACATCTTTGATTAGATTTACACCTGAGTATTTATTTATTTATTTTGAGACAAAGTCTCACTCTGTTGCCCAGCCTACAGTGCAGTGGTGTGATCATAGCTCATTGCAGCCTTCATTTCTCTGGCTCAAGGAATCTTCCTGCCTCAGCATCCTAAGTAGCTGGGACTATAGGTGCACACCATCATGCTCAGCCAATTTTTTTGATTTTTAGTTGTTCTCGAACTCTTGAGCTCAGGCAATCCTCCCACCATGGCCTCCCAAAGTGTTGCGATTACAGGCATGAACAACAGTGTCCAGCCTATTTATCTTTTTTTGAGTGATTATAAATGATAATCATTTTTATCATAATTAGATTGTTGTATGTTCACCTTGTCTCTTGTAACTTTGCAGAACTCACTTTAGTTTTAGGTATTTTTATGTTTTTATTTTTATTTTTATTTTTTTTTAGATTCCTTGGGATTTGCATATAGACAATCGTATCATCTGCAAGCAGTGGCAGTTTTATTCTTCCATTCCAATCTGTATGCCTTGTATTTCATTTTCTTGCTTTATTGTTCACTGTACTGGCTAGAACTTCCAACACTATGCTGAATAAGAGTGGTGAGAACAAACAACTTTGTTTTTTTCCAGAATCTTAGGGGGAAAACACTCTTTCACCATTAAATATAATGTCTGCTGAAGATTTTTGTTGATACGCTTTATGAAATTGAGGAACTTCCTCTTCATTCTCATTTTTCTGAGTTTTTAAAAAATCATGAATGGGTGTTGAATTTTGTTAAATGCTTTTCTGTAAATTATAAGATCATGTAGTTTTTCTTCTTTAGTCTGCAACTATGGTGGGTAACAATGAATGATTTTTGAATATTGACCCACCCTGGGATTCCTGAAATAAACTTCACCTGGTCATAATGTATATTTCTTTTTTATTTATTGCTGAATTCTGTTTGATAATATTTTGTGAGGCATTTTGCCTCTACACTCACAAGAAATAATGTTCTTTAGATTTTTCTCTTTTTGTGGTTTTGGTATCAGAATAAGACTAGCTTCATAAAATGACCTTGGAAGTGTTCATGCATCTTCTATTTTCTGGAAGAGACTGTGCAGAATTGGTATTAATTCTTTTTTAAATGTATGGTAGAATTCTTCAATGAAACCATCTAGGCCCAGAAATTGCTTTTCTGGAAGTTTTAAAATTATAAACTCAATTTTCTCAACTCTTGGTTGTACTTTGCAGGAGGAATAGGGAAAAGTATATCTACTCCTTTCCAGGAGAAGTCTCCCCATTTTATTTCGACATATTGAACTCTTTTCATCACATTTTTTGTACAATTATAGCATGCAAAATGCTTTGCTCTACATCTTACTTTTATTTACTGTTATATTTTAGAGATCACTTTGTATTAGTTTATAAAAAGCCTCTTCATTTTAAAATATTTGCATAATATTTTATTAAGTAGTTGTATCATTATTTCTTTAATCAGTTTCCAATTAATGAATTTTAAGTTGTTTCTCTTATAATAATGTAATGAATAACCTTGCGTATATTATTTTGTTGCAGTGATTTCAATAAAAATTTACAGAATATTACACACAGCTATATGCAGTATAGCAAGTTAGCAATACAGGGGGCTTTTTTGAGAGCCACTGAAATTACCGTATTCTGTTTCTATTTTATGGCAATAAAATGGAAGTTACAGGACTCCTACAGATAGAGCCTGGTCTCTATTCCCATCTCATGCTATGACAAGGAATATCCTGATGTTAACTCTTCTAGGCTTCTGCCTGAAGGAAAAATTCTTCGATTCTCTAAATGGTTCTAGAATCCTGAATTGCTTTGGCTCATGGACAAGGGTTGGTGCCCAGTCTTTAGTGCCTGCCCAGCTTTTGTAGACCTGAGTTGGCTAATGTCTGTATAGGATGGTGTGTGTGTGTCTGTGTGTGTGTGTGTGTGTATGCATTGCAGAAGGTAAGTTTGAGGGTGAGGGGTACTGACTTGTTTTTTTTATCTTTTCCCAAGAAAGAAATCATAGGCCAAGGCTGATATACGAATGTAATTTTCTTACCTCATTGGAAACACTGCCTGCTGAAGAAATCTCTCTTGGTTCTTTCATAGAAACATCAAAAAAAGTAAGAATCAAGATCTCTAGCCATGTCCTTGCTGATATTTAGCAGCTTTCTGGGAAGAAGCCAGAGGCCTTGATATACCTTGATTAAGTTTGTGCATCAATTGTTTGACATCTTAGACTTCAATTTCCCATAGAATTGTCTTCAGAGAATCATGAAATATTATGACATCACATTGTAATTGCATAATTACTTGTCTGCCTATTCACTTAGTCTTAAAGTCCTTGAGCACAGGATTGTATCTTCTCTTGTCTATGGGTTCCCAGACTCTAACATAGGTGTGGCACATAGTATGTCTTAAAAAATAAGAATTGGAATGGACCTTGAAGACTATTGTTAGGGGGAGGACTTCTTCCTCACTCCTGATGTTTCATTCTTAATGGAGAAAGTATCACTGGTAATTACATTCCTGATCTACCTCCTTTCCACTATATCCTTCCCAAGGCAGGAGGAGAGTATCTCATTGGAGAATTAAACTGGGCATGCTCAACCTAGCTGTTTTCATTACCTTCTTGGCAATAAAGTGCCTGCGTGGGAGCAGGTGTTCTCTATTCCTTAAAACCTAAGTCTTACCTTGGCAGGCTTTGATGTGGGGAGGCCTGCCTGGCCTGATATTGCCTCTTATTGGGTAGGTATATCAGTCTAATTATGGGATTTAAAAAATAGAACCACTGTGTACATTAAACTATGTCCTCCAATGTTACAGAAACAATTGGCGCCACCTTTATGCCTTTTATTTCTCAATTTGTTTGGAATGGGGTAGGAAAGGGGGTGCTACTTGGGCCCTCTTGAAAACCATTTCTCTCACCTCTTAATTTATGAATGAAGGGGCTGAGGCCAACAGAAGTAAAGTTTAATTTGCCCAAATTCAAGTGGTAGTTTATGAGTACCTGTTCTGTGCCAGTCTAGATATTGTAAAGGATACACGTATAAACACAACTCAAGTTTTTTAAGAAGCTTATAATTTAGTGACCAACCGGAGACCCCACAGCAAGCTGGAACTGAGAAGTGATTTCTCTGTTGTTTATAATGCTGTTAAATTTTTGCTTCCTCTATTTTCTATCTTCTTTTTTTTATTGATATAATTGAGTTAAATAGGCTTTTCTATGCAAATTATGGAATTTAATTACATTTTCTTTCTATGAAAGAATATTTCTAAAAGCACAGATTTTAATTCTCTGACCTGCTTTCCTCCTCCGCACACAGGAGGGGCCCTTTGTAGATTATCAAATGGTATGCTGGTAAGCTGGCTTTCTGGGGGGTGGGGAGATTAGAGAGAAATGGGAAGCCCTGTTTATAGAATTTGCCAATTTCTATGGTGTAAATACTCCTACCATAGCTGATTTCAAGCTACTGATGATTTAACAACCAGTTTGCAAAGTTCCTGAAAATTTAGCAATCAGCACTTCTGAGCCAGATAGACGATACAAGCTGGCTTCAGCAGACCTTACCTACAGGTTCTTCTCCCACTCCTCGCAGTAAAAATAGGCTAAATATTTACTGAGCACCTGTTATATGTCAGTCTCTGGGCTTTCTTTGGGGGTTAGACATAGTCTGAGACCTCAGGGAATGTATAGTTTAGAGAGGGAGATAGTATATTTCAGCACTGTGTGGTATTAGGCTAGGGAAATGAGAAATATCAGTAGGAATCAGAAAACTCTTCTTAGAGGTGGTGACATCTACATGAAATCTGAGGAATGGCAAAGAATTAGTCAGACTGAGAGGGAGGGGTGGAGAAGAATGCTCCACAGGAAACAATTATGTACAGGCTTAAATAATGAATAAGCAGAATGCGAGTGTGGAGTTAGAAGTGGTCTAGCAAGAGCTGAAGGGCAGCCTGCATTTCCCTCCTGAGCGCCCACTCCACACATCTGGCCTTCTGCTTGACACCTCCATGAGGATGTGCCACAGAGTCACCAAATTCAACATGTTCCAAAGTAAGCTCCTTCCACCTTTCTCCTCCTCAGCTTGGTCCACAATACTAACCGTCTCTTACTTCTATGGCTGGATAATATTTTGAGATACTAATTTATGATTTTTTTCCAACTTGTATTTACCCCCTTGTTGCCTTCGGGAGAGATGTGGCAGGGTAGAGAGGAGTTGCCTGCAGATCATTTTTTCATTATGGCTCTTACTGAAAACTACCTGAGCCCTCAGAGACAGAATAGAGTTTGCTGGCAATGGCAGAGTGTCTGGGAAAAAAAAAAAAATGAAGAGGAAGGATTTTCCTTAAGAAGAGATTCCCTTGTATCTGGAAAGAAGAGGATAGAAGTCAGTATGTCCCAAGGCAGTGGGATTTGAGCCCTGAACTTGGACCACCATAATACCCTAAACATAAATGACCGAGGATGTGTGAGGCTTGGCAGGATGGTCCCAGATCTAGGAAATTCCTCTGGCCTCAGGTGTGGTGCCGGAGCCAAAGGAAGGGAACCAGTGTATAGGGCAGGGCCGTCCCGTCTGTAGGCGGGTTGTGCACTGTATCATGGAACCATAGGTGGCAGCTCCAGGAAGGAACAAAGGAAACCTCTGTGGATAGATGACTGCAATCCGAAGGACCTCCCCTCCACTCCCTGCCATCATCACCCATTCATGGTCTGGTCTAGCATATGCTCTTGGAACTTTGACCCTGCTCGAGGGAATGAGGGAAGAACTTTACAAAAGAGTAAGGCCTTTAAAGAGAAATAAAATCATGTGCAGATTCACGTTCTACGTTCTTCTCCTAGTCTCTTCAGTCTCTCAAAGGGCTGATCCCCGTAGGCTGTTTCCCTGGCTCTCATGGCAGGTGTATCAGACTTGGCCAATGCAAGGCACTGGAAGGAGATTGGAGGGCAGGAGAGGAGAACGCATAGTACATTTTCCCCTTCTCCCTCCCTAGATTGCTTCTTTGGCAGTGGTTGTTTCTCCTCTATGGCCGCAGCTCTCACCAGGCTGGCCATGCTGCCTGGGCCCTGGACTCCAATAACCCTGCCTCTTCTCTTATTTCTCCAGCTAGAGGTCGCAGTTGCTAGTTTCTGGATTACTGTGCCATCTCCTGATTAGCTTCTGACTTTTCCTATCACCTACGTTACCAATTTCTTGCATTCAATTACTTCTGTAGATATTCAAAATGGTTTCTGTTTTCCTGGTTAGACCCTGCTTGAAACAAATGAGTTTATAGAAAAGAAGGTAATGTGGTATTTCTTGCACACCTGTCTTTGTAGATTCTGTTTTACATCATTATGTTGCTATCAAATTCACCTATTCTGTTCTCTCAAGCTGGTTGTTTGCTAGCCGACATCGTTTACATCAACGTAGTATAATATTTCCCAGGCAGCTGACATTTTAAAGTCATTTTAAAGGGATTTTCTGGAAAGGATGCCTTGAGGCAAAGACATAACTTACACAAGGAGTGTGTGAGATGGAGCTTCTGAGTCCCCAGATTCAGAAGGCCTTTCAGGGCTCAGGGTCTATTCTACATTTGGGCCTAACCCTTTATATGAATGCCATTTTTCTTTATAGGTTGAAGAGATCTTCCTAAAACACTAAAAAGCTCTGGGAAGGGATTCTGCATTAACTTGCACCTCTTATATGCCCCTCAGCCACGGCACTTGCAACCCACATCCAATCCGAGTGAAGACAGTACCCAGTCAGTATCTCTAGGTGACGCATAAACATATCCTTGATGGAGCCACACATAAAGCTATTATCAACCATTACCGCCTGGTGAATTGGTTTATTAGGTGTTCTTTGTGACACTCAAGAACTGACTTAAGTTCTGATTGGGTGAAGAGTCAGGGTTAGGATGGGAGCATAGAACACCACCCAGGGAGGGAGGCAATTTGGAGACAATGCCCTCAAGAGAGCTAGCCTTGAGCCTAATAAACTAAGAGGGGAACTTTATTGCTTTTGGCCAAAGCACACTGCCAAACTCTCAGAGCAAAGGGCAAGTACAAGACATTCTTCTGAAAAAGTTGTAAGATTTCAGACAGGAAGAAATGAAATTAAGTCTCAATATAAAATATACAATGTTTTGGAGGTGGTTTTATGAGAATAATCATCAGGACAATACACTATTGTGTCAAACAGATTATAATCAGAAATAATTCTCAGTGTATTCTCCTAATGTACTGATGCAAAAAAAGTTTCTTCATTTATTTATTCATATTATGTTGTGCTAGCTTCTATATTTTTGAAATTACATACAAATCTATGTTGGGAAAAAAAGTAACTGATGTTTTGTAAAATTGTTTAGGGAACATTCCTTAAAACTTACTCTTCCCTCTACCTTCCTGTACTTATTTTAGGGCACATAAGCAGTAGCATAAAATGTCTTATAGCTGAGCGGCCTCAGGGAGTCGTTCTGTTGAACTAGAGGTGTTTACACATTTTTTGCCTTTATATTATCAGGAACATATGTAGATTCTGGAACAAGTGTGAATCAAGACTTGTTTAAACTTATATTAATCTACTCCAGATTTATGTCTTTTATGTTAAGATAAAGCATTTTGTCTTTTAAAAAATAAAACTCTCTTGATTGGACACTGGTACCGAAATTTATAACACTTATAAACAATTTTGGGGTTCACCGACTGCGTACACATTCAGCCTTAGCCACTTAGTAGGCATATGACCTAAACTTTCTGCATTTTAAAAATGTGGATCATAATTGGTTACTTCCTCACAGAATGGTTATTGAGAGATGTAAATTTGGATATGCATGCCAGTAAATATTCTTATTGCTGAGCTTAACCAGTTCGGCAGAAATGTACATGAATTGAGAGAAGCAAATCTTCATCAAAGAAAATAATTTCTTACAATAATAGACAAGATCAACATTTGTGCAAATTAAAAAATAGTTAATCCAATCAGAATCTGAATTTGAAGTCGCCCCCGCCCCACCCCGCCACCTTCACTGGATATTACGAGTTTTCGTAGACTGATCCTATAATTTTTAATTTCATGGCCTTCTAGTTTTCTGTACTTTTGCTCAGTGCTGAGCCCTTTAAGCAGAGACTCACAAGTCACAAATATCAGCACACCACTTAACTGACGAAGCCAGAGTGTTCCCAGGTCCGCAAGTCGGAGCTCTTTAGTTGGAGTGCTGGGTTTAGACTAGAGAGCGGGTGTTGCGACTCCTCCTCCCCACCACCAGTCAACAACCCCGCCCACCCCCGCCAACTTCTTCTGGCCTCTTAGCGCCTTTCTCCAGCCAGCCGGCCCGCCCTTCCTCCGGGTGTCTGAGAGCTGGGCGCAGGAGGCGGGCTCAGCGCTGACGGGCTGCGCCTCTGCAGCCAGAGGGAGGAGGCGGGAAGGCGGGCGGAGGAGGAGGCGGAGGAGGAGGCGGAGGAGGAGGCGGAGGCGGAGGCGGAGGAGGGGGCGGGGACTAAGCAGGGCGGTAGCTGGCGCCGAGCGCGGTGGGAGAGGAGAGGGTACCCGGCTGGCTCGGCTGGCGGCCTCTACCCGGATCTCGGCGCCGCAGTCCTGCGCCTCTCCCGCCCCTGTCCCCCGCTCCGCAGACTCGGGCGCGGCGGAGGCAGCGGAGCCCTGGGCCATCGGTAGGTTGCACGGGGACGACGGCTCCGTCTGTAACCTTTTGTGCTGCAGAAAAGGTGGTGGTTATGGGGGGCTTGGGGGAGTGGGTTTGCCCCAGGCTCCGATCCCCAGTGCCAGCCCCAATCGCGGCGCCGCCCCTTCCTCTCCGCCTCGTGTCTGGGCCGGGCGCACGATGCCCGCGGTGCTGGGGAAACCCGGCCGGACCAGCTTCTGCGATGGGCGGCGGGGCGGCCCCAGCGTCCCTTGGCCTTGGTGGACCGGTTCCCAGGCACCCGAAGGGGACTGGGGTCTGGTAAACTGGGTGGGGCCCGCGCGGGGTGCGGGGAGGTTGCGGTTCCCTGGCACAGGGGTGGGGCCGCAGACGCCGTGAGTGTGCAGCGCGTGTGAGTGTGCGGGGGCGTGCGCCCCCGTGTGCGCGCGTCGTGCGCTCGCTGGGGAGGTGCGGGGACTCGGCGACCCGGAGCGCCTCTCCCGCGGTGCCGCGGTGCGGAAGTCGGGGCGCGTTGGCGCGCACGCTCGCTGCCTCCCTTGGCCGCTGTTCCCGCACCGCGGGGCAGCGGGCCTGGAGGCCCCATTGAGAAGTAGCTTTCCCCGGCCGGCGGCACCTTTGGCTGCGTGCCCGGCCGCGCTCAGGGTGCGACTGCCCGGGTCAGATAGCACCTCAGGGCGAGCCCCGGCGGTCTGATCTCGCCGACCCTCCTCGTCTTGGTTGCAACCCGCGTGCGAGGCCGCCCGCGCCCTCCGAGGGTCTGCCGGTGCAGTGGGGGTGGACTGGCCGGCTGTGGCCGTGTGCGCGCGTGTGGATTGGGGCCCGGTCCGAGCCAGAAGCTTAAGCGGCAGATGTCGTCGGGCATTGCCGCCCTCGCCCCACCTGTCGCGGGTGGACTTTGGGGCAGGTGGGAAGCGGAGGAGAGGGGTTTCGAGGCGGGTGGCAGTCAGACCTCCAGCAACGCGGCCCCATTGTGAAGCTGCCAAACTCTCTCTAGTGGTGGAATCTGCAGGTCTCCGCCAGAAAGGAGATGGGAACGCGAAGGGAATGGTGGCCCCGTCCTTTTCCCCTTGCTAGTGTTCCACACGCTTAGGGACTCCCTGCCTCTCCTTCCACCTCAGTTTTCAACCCGGTGGGTTAGTGATTTGGGTGGAACCAAGATTTCCGTGTGTGTGTGTGTGTGTGTGTGTGGTGCACAGGTAAAGCTGGAGCTGGGAACTTTTTATTTGAGCAGGAAGAAGAATGGAGGCATTTTACAGTGTGCTTGCCGCTCCTAGCTGAAAGAACAATTCTTGCATATTTCTGATGTTACTAGACTCATTTTCCTTTTTTTTTTTTTCCGAAGAGCCAACCTACAATTTAGAGTTGTTAGTTGTTTTATTTTCTCAAATCCTGTAATGCTGGATTGACACTATAGAGGTAGAAATGACCCTTTTGCAAAGTTTATTTTCCCAGTCATTTCAAAATATAGTATTGGTTATTACGGCAGAAGCTTTTGGCCGCGATTTATGATTACACTATTAAGTTTAATGAATGTGTCACAGAATCCTCAGTGTTTTAATTATGTAACTGTGAATGCATTATAAACTGAAAAGTAAAATGAACAGGATGGAATATGAGTTAATGAATACAGAGACCTGTTAATTTGATAATAATTGATGTATAGAATATGCTTTTCCTAAAAGTTTAATTGCAAATGAAAGTGTTAGTAATTATTTCAGTGTATAAGATATATTTATTGATATTATATAACAGTCAATGAATTTTCTTATTTTCTTTGTATATTTCTGTGTATTTTAGAGAGCTATTATAAAATTAACTCAAAAGTACTTAATATGGTTAGAGTAATAAAGCTTTATGTACAGGGTTTAAAATTTCTTTGCTGATTTG
The DNA here is from genome assembly GCF_029281585.2 of Gorilla gorilla gorilla. Taxonomy (NCBI): domain Eukaryota; kingdom Metazoa; phylum Chordata; class Mammalia; order Primates; family Hominidae; genus Gorilla; species Gorilla gorilla. Next base: position 107,066,693 of record NC_073228.2, read on the forward strand.
TAGCTGGGGGTGAAGTGGGGGATCAGCTCCTTTCCTCCAGAGAGAACTTTGATTTTGTCACCAGCCTATCAAAATGAGTACCTGGTTTTAAGCCTTCCCAAAGGTTAGCCAATTCCACAGTGTACACCTGTCCCATTTTGATGATACTTCCTAAGAGACAAATTTCTTGTAAAGGCTGCATGTTGACTTTTAGTTCCACTTACTGTCGGTCATATTTGCAGTGAAACTGAGTATTTTTCTAAAAGTAGAAGGATGACACCACGTGATAAGAAGATATTAGTAACCTAGGTTTAATTTTTACTAGCAGAAATGGAAAGATAATGAGTGCTACACTTTAAGGGGGTGGATTGCTATTAAAAGAACTGATACTAGAAAGAGAAACACATTTTTGTCTTACTGAACGAATTATGGGTTATCTTACAAAGTTGGCAAGGTTAATGGTTTGTTTGTAAGGTCAAGGATGGTTTCAGAAAAGTCACACCCTAGTTAACTCTTCTTAAAGAGTATTGATGACTTAGTTTTTGCAAGTTGCAAATGGTAAAGTAAGAATATTTGAAAGAAGCCTCTAAGATGAGCATCTAGGTGCAGCTAAACATTTTGTTTTCATTGTTGTGTTGTACTTTGACAGTTAAGCCATTTTATTTCTGCTTAGTGTTCAGTTAATATTCCTCCAGAGATGTTTTGGTTCATCTTTTACTTGTTTTTAGTGGTCTTTGAGATTAGTGGTTACAAAATATTTTCACTATTTTGAAAGAATTTTTAAAAATTGATGTTTTTTTTCCAAGTGCTTTTCCATTATTGGTCTCTTCTTAAATAGCCACTCTGAAAATACTACCTGTTTCTCTTTCTTTTTCTTTCTTTCTTTCTTTCTTTCTTTCTTTCTTTTCTTTCTTAAAAATGTTTTGGTGGGCTTCAGGTTAGGGCCATGAAAAAAATGAAAATAAATGTTATGATAGCTAGAATTAGAACTTACAGCTTCTACTGTACCAATTTCTTTGCCTAAAATTTGTCCTTTCATAATATAAACTTTAATGATGAATGTGATTTTTATTTACCAATATTTGAAAGGGCTATGTGCTGGTCCTCATATTTATAGTCTTATGATTTGTGATCGATGTTGTTAAATTTTTTCTTACTGCTGTTTTGTTAGTGATCTGTGCTGAAGCTTGAGATTTACGACTTTTTTGTGTGTTTACGGATTTTGTGTGGACATAAACATTTCCAAATGGAGCTTTGTATATTTTTGGGAAAGCCACTCCCTTTTTTGGGTTCCTAGTGCCATTCAGGTTTACTGTTATTAGAAGGATTTATTTCCATGTCTGCCCTCCCCTCTGACCCAGTCTCAGGCCATCTCTTTATATGTGCACCAGTGCCTGCATAGTGTGGGGATATATAATAAGACTTAAGAAACATTGTTGAATGACTGAATAAGTGAATACCTAAGTGGGTACACCTGAAGAAGAACTCAGACCTGTATGGGAATTCACTGTTCAAGCAGAAGGGTGTTTCCCTTTTTAAAAAAGTCATTGCCTTTCCATGTTGCTTTTGAGTAGGATAACAATTAAAACAGCCAAACTGAGACACTTTTGAGAGTTAAAGGGGGTTGCTTTCAATAATTATGCCAGGGTATTGACTATGAATTGAGATATATAGTCACTCTTCTTTTGAAAGACATTCTTATTTACCTGTGATAATAACTATCACCTGAGAAATTCGATACATTTGGTGGTTAATGTTTGCAAACTTTTCTATTTGTAGAAGCTCCACTTGCAGTGAAATGTTGGGTGTCTTTTGCTTAGTCACCCATGACTTGCTTATCCAGAAGTCTGTGGGCAGCTCTTGGCCACTGCTTGGTTTTTCCTATTTTTATTTCTTATGGGATAATGTCCCACTGCATTCTGTTTCAGCTTCTTATAACTGGAAGCATTTATTATATCTTGTAGCCTTTGCTCTATTTACTTCAGTCTTTGTTTTTATGCAGCATTTAGTCTATCTTCTAAGAATTTCACATGGATTCCTTTTCCTCTTGCTGACTGTTTTGGAGAGGAAATCTGTTGATATCTTTCCAAGCCTTCAGTGTTCAGAACATTGGCCAAAATCAGTTGCAAGCGTTAGAGAATTATAGATTTTTAAAATATTCTACAAATGTGTGTTATTTGAAAGGTACGTGTTTTGGGAATTTTTATATTACAATCTTGTAATTGTTATACGTGGGAGATGGGGGTAGAACCCTTACTGTAATTTTGTAGTAGATTTCTTTATGGGTTATGTCTTAAAGAAAAGGTATAATTTTATACTAGTTAGTTTCTGGTCTTGTTCTTTTTATTTATTTTTCCCTCTTTTTTACCATATACCTCCTCCTCCTCCTCCTCCTCCTCCTGCTCTTCCTCCTCCTCCTCCTGCTCTTCCTCCTCCTCCTCCTGCTCTTCCTCCTCCTCCCACAAAGCAGGAAGCAGAGTCAAAATTAGAAAAAGTGAGAATGTAATGGAGCTCCTGCACCTTGGTTTTTCTTGTGTTGCTCCCTTGGACATTGTGTTTATATTCTATTTTTGGCTTGGCACTGGCATAATAGGAATAATCAGTTACTACTCTTTGTTTACTATGAAATTACCGACCATTTCCTAGATTTACACATCAGCTCCAGTGCAAGAGTTGGGTAATGTCTTTAAGGCTCCTCTGCTTTCAAATCCAGACTAAAGTTTTAGTTGATTTCTTTCTTTTGATGTTGAAAAAGAAGCTCTTTGAAAGTGTAAATATTTTTCTAATGCATTTAAAAGCTTGAAAAGAATATGTCACCAAATACATGAGGCAAATTATGTGAAAGTTTGAATGAGATTTAAGACTGTCAAAACTATTCTTTAGGATTAAGACATTCAGATATTTCTAATGTTCCTCCTGCTTGTTTTTCAATTGACATTTATAAAAGTATAAATGAAATCTATCCCACTTTGTGATAGATGTAGTCTTGAGAAATAAAGCGGAAATACATAACTGTATTTGATATCCAACCATATAACCAGACAGTATTGGTTGATATCTTTTTTCTGTTGCATAATTTATGATTTTAGAAAATAGAAGCTCATAGGAGAAAGAGTCCATGATTCAGAAGGATTTTGTATAAGACTTTCCACGATGTGCCACCAAATCTTAATATTTTTCAAGTTGGAAATAACCATGCAGCTAAGTAGTTCCCCCAGCCATTTCACAAATGAGGCAATAAAGCTTTTAGATAAAGTGCCTACCCATACACTTAAAATAGAATTTCACTTATAGAAATTACTTGATATACATTTTGCGGGATCATGATTATTGTGTAAAAGGCTATACATGTCGTCTTATCATTGAACAGGGGCCAGAGTGTAAAGTAAATGATCTTTGGAGTCAGACCAATTGGGGTTCCAATTCCTGCTCTGACTCTCATGTAGTATCACTTAAAAGAGTACTTTAAAATAGGGCTACTACTAAAGAGTACTTTAAAAATGGGATAATATTTTCTTCATGGAGTAGTTAAGATTAAATGATATAAATTGTATATCACTTTTGACATAAGGAAGATGCTGAAGAAATGTTCGTTTTTAGAACTCCTCTTTCCCATTAAAAATCCATTAAATAAGAAATGCAGATGAATGTTATTAGTATTGGGGAAATTCTTTGGGATAATTATATTAAATAAACATTTTGTCTGTAGGTAACAATTTTTGTTACAATTTACTGTGTGTTAAAACCAGAGGCTTCATTGGTGGGGTAGAATCAAGGCTTACTTTTCAAGATTTTTTGGTTGCCCAATTTGAGAATAGTTGGTGGCAAAAGACATGAAAGGGAGTGTTTCTGTTATCTACATCTGAAGAAGTTGCAAAGGGTGATAAACATGCTAGTTTCTTGGAATGACAGTTCTTGGTGCATTGGCTCCTTCCAGTTTCTCAAGCTAAAGAAGCACATATTAAACTCAGTAATTATCTATTTCCTTTGGATAAAACTCTCCGGTACTGGTAAGGAAAGTAATAAAGTTACAACCTCCTTGCCTTTTTTCTTGCAGTTTGTCTTTTGTTTGATAAGGTATTGTACTGTTGACACTTCTTGGGCTCTGTGCACCTACATAGATAAAATGAATCTACTCGCTTCATTTGACACCCCTCCAACTGCTTCTGTTGTTTAACCCAACAGAAAACCAACAACCAAAGAAACTTTTACAGGTGGAAAAGGACTTTGGAGGGTTTTCCTCGTCTCAGCAAATTAACCCTATTAACTAGGGAGGTAGGAGATAAAGATAGATTCTCTTACACATTAACTTCCCAGGTAAGAGAGGGAAGGCACAGAGGAGATGCTAGAAACCTTAAGTAAGGTGGTAACTATAAAAAAGTGCTTTTTCAGTCACTCTCTTTTTTTGTTGTGTTATCCAAGAGACTTCTAGTCATTTGCCTCGCATCAGTCTTATGAAAGATTTACATTGTTGCTGCTTTATGGCTACAATGAGTCGATACCAAAAATTAATTGCATAATAATAGCATCACACGTTGTAAAGAGCTTTGCAGCATGTAAAGCATTCACCTACCTCATTTCCTTTGATCCATCTAACAACTGTATTAGGGAGCAAGGGGGGTTATTATGGTCCACATTTTAGAGATTGATATTTATGCAGGGTCAAGAGGCAGAGTTCTTAGCAAGGCCAGAGCTAGAACTATGGCCTGTGCTTTTGATCCTAGCCTAAGCATTATTTTTTTTCCATGGAGTACTGTGAATCAGTTGAACACATGAATAGGACTAGGATGGTGAAACCAATACTTTTTACCTTACTTTTTCTTGTCTCTTTATTTAGCCCAGTTAGCTACTCCTAGTCTCTAGGTAGAATTTAAGTAACAGAGTACGGAGAAATACACATGATAAAATGTTTGAGGATGCATTTAGGTGAACAAACTCAACATCAATTGAATTAATTAATTATTGGGTCCTATATAACCTATACTTGATGTTACTACCTCCTGCTAGTTTCATTCTCTTTTGCAGTTAGAATTGATATCATGTTATAAGTTGTGTTCGTTGTTAAATTAAAGGTTTATTTTTGTATTTCATATTTAGTACCTGGAGTAGAACAGAAAAATTATTATGTCTGTGTTCCCTTGGGACTCATTGGAAATTGTACAGTGACATCTTCTGGGATTTAGTCTGGTAAGTTATATTTTGCTTTTTCTGTTTGTTAATGGTTGTATGAACACAATACCATAATGTGTTTTTTTAAAGACTACATAAATAAACAAGTGAATGTGAAATGTCAGTTAATCAAGTGAATGTGAAATGTTGGTGTATTATTGCAAATATGTATACTATAATTACAAAGTTTTAATGGTGAGAAATGAAATTATTGTTGCAATATGCAAACATTATTTTATTTGAAATGTTTGACTAAGTTTTCCTTCCTTTAAATTTCTTTAACATAAAGATCTTATGAAATAATATTTCAAAGTATAGTAGTTAGAGGTAATTGTTCCAATTTGGGGCAAATTTTAGTAAAAACATTAATCTCCAAACATTGCTGAAATAATTTGCAAAAAATTCTGGTTATATATTATCATACATAAAGAATGAGCTAACAGGTGTCTGAAAGGAGCATTATTTTCACTTAGTCATATAGCAGTTCACTGAAAATGTGACATTCTTTTTATCACACCCTGAATTTAAACTGTTAAAAATATGCAATGCTGTTTTCTTCCTTTAGTTGTCTTTTTTCAGTGTGTCATCTGTATATCTTTGCTGACATAGTTGTCCATGTGTCTCGAAGTCTTTGAAGGGAAAAAAGAAATTCATAATGATCTATGGTAGCTCTTTAGCATTCTCAAGACTATATTAGTGTGACTTCATGCTTTGGTGTGTCATTCTACTTGGCCATTATCTTTGTGCATCCTTACCTTGAATTATGTAAAGAGGTCATAATCCTTAGAGAAAGCAGAGTTTCATAATAAGTGATTTCTAAATTTCTAGTCAGCAGCAGAATGATTCAAAGGAATGGTAGAGAAAAACAAATACTTTAATCTCATTAAGTAGATAAAACCTATTACATTTATGAAAATGCATTTTCAAACATTGGAAAATTGGAAACATTACTAAAATTTTCAGTTTCGAGGAAAAGAGTAAGAAATTTGAAAACCATAGTACAAAGTACTTGGAGAGGATATTGAATAAAAAACAATGTGGCCTGGTCACTGACTCAGCTAATAGAAATAAAGCACAAAACTAGAGCAATGGGTAGAAACTACAGGAATGTATGTGTATCTATGTCTATCCATCTATCTCTGTATATACCTATATTTATACAGTTGTCCCTTGGCATCCTTGGGGGATTGGTTCCAGGACTTCCCCCAGGTACCAAAATCTGATGATATGTAAGTCCCTGATACAAAAATGGTATAGTATTTGCCTATAACCTATGCACATCCTCTTGTATACTTAAAATAATCTGTAGATTACTTATAATACCTATTACAATGCAAATGTTACATAAATAGTGGCTGTACTGCATTATTTAGGGAATAATGACAAGAAAACAGTCTATACATATTCAGTGTAGATGTAATTTTTTGCTTTTTCAAATATTTTCTCTCTGTGGTTGGTTGAATCCATGGATGCAGAACCCGTGGAGACAGGGTTGACTGTATATATGCATGTACATGCAAATATATGTGTAAATAAATCGACATTCTAGCAGAGCTGCACAAGGTGAAATGAGTCATCTTGGGAGGTAGTGAGTTACCTGTCACTGCAGGTGTTCAAACATACACTGGGCAACTATTAAGATTCCTTTTGATTCCAAAATTATATGGTACAAAAAAATTTAAAATTTGGAGGACCATCTGAAACGTGGAAATATGTGACAAAGAGTTCATTTATTTTTAATGTCAGGTTTATTATAACTTAGTAAAATCCATCCTTTTAAAGTGTATGGTTTGATGCATTTTGACAAATGTATCCAGTTATGTAATGACCACTACAGTCAACAAATAGAACATTTTCATCACCCCCCAAAATTCCCTTTTTCCCCTTTGTAGTTATCCCCTCTCCCCACCCTAGGCCTTGGCAATTAATGTTTGATTCTGGCCAATAGTTTTGCCTTTTCCAGAATGCCACGTAAGTAGAAACATGTAGTATATAGGTGTAATATCTGCTTCTTTCACTTAGTGTTTCCCCAGATTGTTCCACTTCATTGCTGAGTGGTATCCATTTTAGGGATGGACTGCAGTTTGTTTATCTCTTTCCCTGTTGATGGATATTTGGATTGTTTCCAGTTTCGGTGTTTGTGAATGAAGCTGTCATAAATATTCACATTCAGGTGTTTGTATGGACGTGTATTTTCATTTTTCTTGGGTTAGATATCTATGAGTATGGTGGCTGTGTTGTTTAATGAACATTTATTCAATTTTATAAGTAAATGCCAAACTGTTCTCTAAAGTAGCTGCACCTGACAAAGGCTTCTAAGTAGCTAAAATAACTACGCCAAAGTGTGTGCAGATGAAGGAGCCCGATTCTCATTCAGCACAGATTTATTTTTATTTTATATGCAGTTTTAACACGTTTGGTTAGCAGATATTTCCAGCCCACAGAGGATTAGGAACAGTAAATTAGAAGGCCTAGGGGTAGGTTGTCAGCAATTATAAGCAGCCAAAAATTATGTTCACCAACATGACTATACAGTAATTACTGATTAAAAACAAAGCAGGGACTTAAAAGAGTGAAACTCTTCTATCTGATAAGTTCTATCTGACAAGTTCCCAAACCTATACGCATATTAGAATCACCTGGGAATCTTTTACAAACTGCAAAACCCAGGCTACACCCCAGATCAGTTAAATCACAAATCTGGGATGGAAAACAGACATCAGCAGTTTTTGAAACTCCTTGCATGATTCTGGTGTAGACAAGTTTGGGAACCACATGCTAGAAGCACAACATGGACTTGGAGCCAGGGGGCCTGGGTTGTAATTATGGGCATTAACTACCTATGTGGCTCTGGGCAGGACCCTGTCTTGGTGGTTTCAGTGTCTTCTATATATTTCAAGGTAGATGTTCCAGGTAGGTTATGTCCAAGATGATTCTGGCATTAAAACTATATCACTCTAGCCAGGGGCGGTGGCTCGCACCTGTAATTCTAGCTACTTGGGACATTAAGGAGGGAGGATTGCTTGAGACCAGCCTGGACAACATAGTGAGACCTCATCTCTAAAAGTATAAAAGAAATAATTAACCAGATGTGGTGATGCACACCTATGTCCCAGCTACTTGGGAGGCTGATGTGGGAGGATCGCTTGAGCCCAGGAGTTTGAGGCTGCAGTGAGCTATCATTGCCCTACTGCACTCCAGCATGGGTGACAGAGCAAGACCCTGTGTCTAAACAAACACACAAACAAAAAACACAAAAATAGGTGGCTCTAGATATCATGATATCACTAGACTGGTATTAGCCATGCTTAGGAGACCCTGTTTCCCCAAAAATGGCTCTATAAGAAATGGTTTGATTCAAGTACTTCTTGAAAAGGATTTTCTTAACATGATGACATTTTTATTCTGCATATTTAAAATGGTTATGTTGATGTCTGTTTTCTCTTATATGGTATTGCTGTATGTTGCTTAAAAAAAACAGTGAAAGCATATGGAGCAGTGTTTTGATTACTGGGAGTGAATTTTTTTTTATAATCTTATTTTTAAAAATTCTCAGAATGCAATTTCAAAAAGAATTCTTCGCATAGCAGTTCTGAAATTTATTAGCTATTTTCAGAGCTGGTCTAAGGAGCTAAGGCATCTAGATCATATTTTCAAAATGTTGCTCTTTGTGCCAAATAGGAAGCTTGGCCTCTTGAAGAGTGTTCAAAGCTGTGCAGATTTTATACAGGTCTACTCTCTTGACTGTTCTTCTTGGTGCACGGGGTTCCACTCACGTGTGTTATGGTTTGGACCTGTTTGCTTTAGTCTCAGCCGGAATACTGGTATTGGGGTATTTAATGCTGTACGTAATGCTTTTGAAATGTACACTGTATATATTTTTGTAATATATATAAATGCATGAAATGTTATCTTCCCTTTTTTGAAGGAAAGTTTACATTTAGTTTGTAAATTTCTTTAAAGAGGTGTCTAAGTGTTTTAAGTGAGAATAATATCAGGAGATTTGAGGTCAAAGAATGGCAGTCATGTCCCTTTCATTTGTCTTTTTCTTCTTGGAAAAATCAAACACATCAAACAAAAGGAAGTACATCATCTCCTTTCTTCTTTTGATAATTCCTATTTCTAAGCAATAAGAGGAGAAACAGGCACTCTTCTGGTGAGTGTATAGATGATACTCTTTAAAAGTGTTTACATTAATTTTTAGTTATATAAAAGAATATCCATATAAAAACCAGAAACATTATTAATAAGGTTTTGTGGTGCTTGCTATAAAAATCTAAAAAGTACATGTTCTTTGACTCAGCATTTTTACTTCTGGAATTTCCTGCAGAAATATTCATGTGTGTCTATGTGTACTCTTGCATGTTTTCATTGTAGAAAGAAGTAATCACTCACTCTTACATTTGTAAATACGCGGAAAAAGGAAGGATATACCAAAATATTAATAGGGGTTTCCTCAAGATATGTCCGGCATTGGTAGGGGATGAAGAATGATTTTGCCATTTATAGTACATCAATATGAATTATTTGGACTGGAGAGCTTTCAGTTTGCATGCATTGCTTTTATCAGTTTCAAAACAATAACAAGGAAAAACAATCACTTGAGCAGGTTATTGAGGTAAGAAAAAGATAGAAAGTATCTTCTGGAAGGGAAAGGTGGTTATAAAAAATGTTCATGGACTCTAAGACCTCTTTGAGATATCTCTGTGTATGGTTAAAGAAATTAGCAAGTAGGATGGTGCCCCAGGCTTAGAGCCTAGTGAAATAATTTTTGTTTCTAGGAGTGTGTCACTGACTCAGACACCCTATAGCATAGGAGCTGACTGTGGGCAATATCTGGATGTATCTTGGTGTTAAGTCACATTCTCAGCTTTTTGGAACCTTTGCTTTTCTTTCTCTCCATGAGAATTACATTGTACCCTACCTTTACCATATCCCTCCTATCATGAAAAATATGTTTGATAAACTAATTCAGTCTGTAATAGAGAAAAATAAAGGTGTTTTAAGAGAAGACAGCAAAAAAGAGCAATATTAAACTTGGCAGAATGAGTAACAATAGAATTTTATGCCTTTGACATCTCAGCTAAAGGTTTGGGGAGTTGGAATATTTTTTAACAGGCATGCTGCTGATGTATAAATGAACTCTATATATAGGAAAGCTAATGAAGCAATTAATTTTTTGAGTTTCTTAAATGAAATACAGGTATTAGGATACGGTGTTTCTCAAAAAGAATTCTTTCTATACCATTTGTCAGATTTACCACCTGTTTCCAAAGCTGGTCTAAGGAGCCAAGGGCATTTAGGTTATATTTTCAAAGTATTGGTATTTATGCCCCAAATTTAGGTTTGGCCTCTCAGAGAGTATTCAGACCTATGCAGATTCTATAAGGGTTACAGGCTTTTGGACGTGCTTATCCTGGTGCACCAGGTTCTCCTATACATGTGTTGTGATTTGGACCTATTTGCTTTAGTTTTAGCCAAAATTTACAATTTCATTCTGTACCCAGTGCTTTAAAAATGTACTGTGTACATTTTTTTAAGAATTATGGTTACCTTTGTCTGATATCATCTAGTTGGATCCACATAAATTTCAGCAATATAGAAGCATCTATAAACGTTGCCAAATCTTTCATGTTTTATAAATACGTTGGTGCTATTGTTACTGGTTGGATTGTGAGGGAATTAGATATTGAAGACCTTAGATGTCATTTGAAAAATTGTATTGTTCCTGGTACTTTTTAAGAAGCTCAATTTCAAAAGCATTGTTCAATTATAAGTTGACTTTTCTATTCTTGTTTCATTTTCTGTTTTAGCTTCTTCTCTCCACATTTTGCTGCTTCTGTAATTATAAAATTAATACTTTTTCTATTTTCTATTTACAGTCTATTTTTGCTTTAAATTATATATGAAAGGCATTAATGGAAGCAAGAAAGGTATCTTTGATCTCTGGGTTTTAGTGCTCTGGAATGAAGCAGTTGGCATTAGACCTGATTTCTTGACTCACAGGTTATTCTTATTGATGTAGTGGGAAGTGTGGCACCTGTTGCATGGTACCTGTAGTGGTAATTTGTGAGAGTGCTTTGTAATTGTTTATCTTGGCAGCAAGCTTTTTGGATACAAGGTTTATTTGACAATATGAAACAAAATGCTGAGTCATGCATAGGCTTATTAAAAATAACAAGTCTGTAAGCAGTTTTTTTCATGGTGAAACCTGAAGAATATACTGCTAAACACAGGCCATCTCTAGTTATAGTCACCATAGCTGAGTTTCCTGATGAATGTCTTTCAGTAAGAAATTTTGCTGTGGAAAATGTTGGACATCTGTATATCAAGATAGGTTGACTTTGAGACTGTTCAGTTTTTACTGTCTTTAGTGTCTTTTTTTTTTTTTTCCCAGAGTTCTGGAGTTAGGAGGTACCCAGACTTCTTCCTCTGCAGATGGGACAGTGTCTAAAGAGCTTCTGCCCATTGTAAAAATAACCTGAGCAAGTTGATTCTGTAACTGTTCTCAGGATCTTGCTTCAATATTTAAATCTAGTCAAGAAATTCTCAGGAATGTAGTAGCATAAGAAGTTTTGTTTTCTGTCACACAGAAGAATGGGAGGTATGCTGCTTATTCAGCATTCAGCCCAACTACAAATGAAATATTTGACATTGAGGGCTGTCTTTTCTGAAATCCAGCCTCTACCTAGCTTTCTTGGTGCAGCATAGTAGATGTGTGTAGAAGGGCAATATATAAGTAAAACGAATCCTTTAGAAAAACAGAAGCCGTTTGTGAGAGTCTTGTTTCCAGCGTTCATGTTCCTACGTGAATATCGAGACCTGAAGTTGTTCTTGTACATGTGGCAGTATATTGCAGAGACCAATGAACCACCCAATGAGCTGTTAGTTTTGAGAATACACTATTTGTAGTTTGGAGCAAAAATACTGATGTTTGATAGCCAAAAAGTGCAAACAGTTTTCCAGCTCTGAGAATTGCTCATCAGAAGTTCAGCAGATAGCAGCTATATATATTTAAAGTCAGCCTTTTCATGTTCCTGCGCCTTGAGACTCTCCCTCAGGAATCTCCCTAGAATACTGACCTGTTTTGCCTTGGCTTTAGTTGCTCCATTGAGTATTTGTGTTTGAGGATATTAGAAATGCTTATTCCTTCAACTTTCTGGTTAGATTCTGTTTTCCACAGTGAATGTTTTGTCTACCTCAGTAAAATATGGTAGATTTCATACACCAGACTGCCTGGTTGAAATTTCCAGAGCTCTTAAACCACATCTGTATCTTCTACTTAACAACGTAGGTTAAATCATTGTCTACCAGGTTGATGTGTGAAGATCCTGTTTGGATAGTTCTCTTCCCAAGCCAATTGATTTTTTTTTTTTGTGGTGTTATTGGCTGTTGGAAACTTAACTGATGAGTTACTCGTCTAACAATAGTGTCTATTTCTTATCAAATCAGATTTTGACCTTTACACAAGTCTTCACATTTCTAATTTTGCAGGTACTTCCAGGTATTTTCTAGCTAATATATTATTTCTGCCTATTTCTCTAAACCATTGTCTCCTTCTAGGCTTTATCTTCAACCCCTAAGGATTCTCAGAATTTCTGACAGTTTAGCTTGATGCAGCAGGATTGGCTTAGTATGGGGAAAAACTTTTGATGATTCTGTTGCCCTCAGAAGCCTGTGCCCCCTCCTCTTTACGTAACTTTGTGCATTATTAACTTACTTAGCAAATTTTTTCCCTCGTAGACAAAAAAGATGAATTTTAGCCTCGCCTCTGTATGAATTATTACCCAATTTGGAATGTGTGGGGTCTGAAGTCATAGATTTAAAGAAATTTGTAATATACTAAATGAGAATGCAGTAAGCTGCGTGGTGGGACTCCATGAGTTGTCATGGAGTGCCAGATTTGAAAGAGACCTAGACCAGAGTCTCAGAGTAGACAGACTGCTTGAGTGTCACTGCCTTGGTGACTCTCCTTGAGTGTGGTGCCCAGTCTTGGTGTGAGTGTGTGCCCTTTCCTTAGTGGCCCTGGTTATTTTTTTTGCCTCACTGACCCTCCTCTCCTTTTCAGGATGAAATATCAGAGAAACAGCTACTACCTGTAGCTGCCAGTCAGGTTACGTAGGTTGGAGGCCTTGGCTATGTCCTCTTGCATTCTTTCTGGGTTACAAAATTAGTGAGAAAGGAAGGATAAATTTGTCATTCGACTCCGAGTAAATATTTGTTTGTTTAGCATAAAAATTTGTTGAGGCTTCATATGGCACTCTAAAGTTTATTAGCTAAGAAGTCTTATATGCATATTAGAGTAGCTGGTAGTCACCTGATATTCCAGTACTATCAACAGAGAAATAAATTCCTCAAATATAATTTATTTTATATAAATAATATAAATAAAAATATTTACATTAAAAATATAATAAAGCTGATTACTTTAAATCTAAAAGGGTTCAGGGACTAGAGTATTTTGGTGAAATAAAAATGGGAAATAGTCTAAGGTTGAGAATAAATAGTGAGTAATACTATATAGATCCTTTGGCATTTGCTTTATCTCAAATATTGTAATAAATGTTTGTTTTCAGTGGGGATCATAGGAAGGACAGCGTGGTATCTGGTAACTTCACAATCTTCTAATGAAGGAAATTAGAACATGCATGTGGTGGAATAAAGTGCTGTTTTTTTTTTTTAAAGCTTTCTAATTGCTTGGATTTTAAATGAATACCCAAACTTTAAGAAATACTTCAATAGGAAGTGGTTATTTGTCTAGTGAGAAGATTCGTAAGACTTATTTAATTTTTAAGTAAATTTTTCATCTTAAAATCAGTTGATGTCATTTTGATTAGCAATCTGAGATACTTAAAACTGTGTTATCTACTTCCAATTAAAAAGCAAGTACAAATAGTTTCTCAGAAATGAAACTGTCACTATTTCCCTTAGTATTTTAGCTTCCCAAATTTGATCTATCTGTAGCTTTCAGGAACCTAGCCGCCATTTCTTCTATTTCTTGTCAATGGAGCTTTCCAAATTATGTAATGTAATAATCGTAAGGAACAATATTACTATTCATTGTGAATTATTCTGCCATTTATGAAACTATTTAAAAGTACAACGTCTTGGGTATTGAAAAACAGAATGTCAAGCCTGTGGTATATTTTATGATTAAGTAGTCAATTAAAATGACATCTGATGTTTTATACATTTTTAGTATTAAAAATTATGTGATATATTGGATTTAGGATTACTTTTAAACTACAAAATGATATTCTTTAATTCATTGGGGATATGGAAGGAAGAACATTTACAAGGTTTGGGGGAACCTTCCCGTAAGACTCCTCATACTCTACGAATAGTTTTTAGGTCTAAATTGGATTCCTTGCAGAAATTCGTCAGCTCAATCAACTTTATTATATGTTCCTTAAAGACAAATTGAAAAGAATTGCAGGTGTCAAGAGCTAAGCACTTACTTTAAATTAAATAATGGAAAAATTTAACTTTCAAGCCAGAAATATTTTGTGTGTTCGTATGAAACTATGTATGATGGCTTTCATTTGCTTAATGCTGAGATCTGTATTTGACTTGCTTAATATTGCATTAAGGAATAAACTTTATGTGATTGAATAGAGTGCAGAATTTAGAGAAGTATTGTTGTTGTTGTTTTCTGTTTGCTTCTCCATCTGAACTTTTTGGTAGTACATCAGACTTTAACTTGCCTTTCAGTTCTTAAAGGCAGAGCGGTATTGTCATTTCATGCCCGCTCTGAAACGTTTAGTAGACATAGTTACATGTCAGTGGTACATTGACTGTCTTTCAGGCAAGTGTTACTTCATGCTCCCTGAGCCTTCTAAAAGGACCTGGCCTGGCCCAAGTCTCTGTGCATTATGTTCTTCTAATCTAAGTCTGTTTACTTTTAGGATTGTGCAGACTGGTGCTTAAAATGGAAGTCGATATTAATGGAGAGTCTAGAAGTACCCTGACCACCCTGCCCTTCCCTGGGGCTGAGGCCAACTCCCCGGGAAAGGCGGAGGCAGAGAAGCCCCGCTGCTCCAGCACACCCTGCTCCCCGATGCGGAGGACTGTGTCAGGCTACCAGATCCTACACATGGACTCTAACTATTTGGTTGGCTTCACGACTGGCGAGGAACTCCTGAAGTTAGCTCAGAAGTGCACAGGAGGTGAAGAGAGCAAGGCAGAAGCCATGCCATCCTTACGCTCCAAACAGCTAGATGCAGGACTTGCCCGTTCCTCTCGTTTGTATAAAACCAGAAGTAGGTACTACCAGCCATACGAGATTCCAGCTGTTAATGGCAGGAGGCGAAGGCGGATGCCAAGCTCAGGAGACAAGTGCACTAAATCTTTACCTTATGAACCTTATAAGGCCCTCCATGGGCCTCTGCCTCTTTGTCTTCTTAAAGGTAAGAGGGCTCACTCCAAATCTCTGGACTACCTCAATCTAGATAAAATGATCAAGGAGCCAGCTGACACAGAAGTGCTACAGTACCAGCTTCAACACCTAACCCTCCGAGGGGACCGTGTGTTTGCTAGGAATAATACATGAATGACTTGGAGAGAGCTTAAACCAATTTAGGTCAGCCTATGCTTGGCTAGAAAAAACCCACTGCTGTACTCTGTACATGACTCTTCACACTATAGATGGTTATATCAGCTAAGTGTTCCTGGAACATAAAAATTGTTTGGGTCAAATTTGAATACAGGAATGAAATCACAGGTACTTGGGGGGGATATCATTCTAGAGCACGCAACTGCAAAGAAAACAGAATGTTGACTGTTAGTTTGTATAGCTTTTTAGCTAGGAGAAAAAGGCTTTGGTACAGTAATTTCATCTTTATGATTCTGACACTCAAATTGGGAATGTTACCTGCTTGGTTGTTGCTGACTTGATATGATTCATTAGAAATTTATATCTTAAGTACTCAAGTACTTCTTGAATCTCTGTATTTTACTATAAAATGTATGTAATGATTTGTTTTATGAAATTTAGAACTTGAACATTGCTGAATTGGACCACTTTTTATTTTTAAATATTGAGTTTAAATATTTTATAACTGGTTTTGCACTGAAAAAATTAACATTTCAGATTGACAAGAGAGTAATCTTTCTTCACTTGCCTCAATAATGTTATTGAGCAATGAATTTTTTATTTCCGCATGGAAAGTTATTGATCTCTATGGCTGTAAAATATTTCTTTATAGCGTTATTAAAGTGTGTCTTAATAAAATTAAATTTGGGATACAAAGTATTTATTTTACAATGGGTGGGCTGGGGAAGCTTTTCCAGAAAGTTTCCAATATGACGTTTCCATAAGTTGAAAAAACTCTCCTTAGTGCTTGTTTTCTAACTTAAAATTCACCTGGAACTTTAAATGGGAAAGGATTCTTTTAATTGTGGATTATAGGCATAATACTGTTTGCATCTGAATTTTCTGTAAGTGAATAATAGTTTAATAGAGGAACTCATGATTTGTACTATTGAATGATTAAACTAAGTATGAAGTGATACCATTCAGCATGGCATCAGGTCATTGCAGTTTTAGTTCTGTGTAACACAAGCACTCACTGAAATTCCAGTTTCTAGGATTAGTGTAGGAGCCTAACGTGCTTCTACTGTTTTAATGGGTTAATCCTGGATTACTTAACAATTTATGTCAATGGCACTGGTTTAATTTGTTGCTAAAGAAATAATGCCCTGGGTTTAGTAACAAATACAGCTCAACTATTCTTGAATATATTTTGAAAAAAAAATGTATGTAACTTACCTTTTGTAAACGTTCTATTTCTTTTTTCCCCCATTTTTGACTCTTAAAGGTGCAATTTATTACTGAATTGGGATTTCTGGCAGCACAGAACTGCTTTTTATTTTGGGGTCTGTGAGTTTCTTAGGTATTAGCAATCTTGCTTATAAAATAAGAACACCTTTTAATTAACGAGTGGGTCATTCCTGGTGCAATTGTGATTTTTCTTTAGCCAGAATGAATGGCAAACTCTATTTAGAGCAAAGTAAGTATTAGAAAACCCTAGGAACTCTTAATCAATGTTTATTACACTTTCATTAAGGCAAACTACGTTGAAAGAGCCTTGGGGAAGTTGGCCCATATCTTACTGAGTTGATCAGATTTCTCGTTGGGCTGGAAATGTTTCGCTGTTGTATATTTTAAAGTAAATTGCACCTTTGTAACATATTGTATTGACGAATGATCACTAAGATTAGCTATATCTATACAGTCATTAGTTTGACAAGAAATAGAATCCTGTCAGATGCCAAAGAGTGGGATTTTTACGTTTAATGATTAAACACCATTATTTATTGACAGTTTACCCTGTGGAACTGTATTATTTCTAACTATGAAATAAAGGGGTAATGTAAACACACATTGTTGTGTGGTGCTTTAAACTAGGTCCACCATCAACAGGCTACTTACTGTTCAAGAATTCCGCTGGAGCACTTATTTTAAGGCCTTATTTTTCTTAAACAAAACAGTGACAACAACAATCAAACCATTTACTTTTGATGCTCATTGGCATTTTATGATAAAAGATGTATTCATGGCAATGATATGTATTCACCCTGTTAGGAAACACAACTGGTTACCTGTGAGACCTGTTCTGTCCGTGAGCCTAAGTTTCTTAATAATAGCTAAATAAAAATTTGTAGCTTTTTTTGTTTTGTTTTGTTTTTTCCTGAAAGACAGGTGAAACTCTGTGGCAAAAATAGGGGGGTTAATAGTATAAGATATGGCATACTTATTCTTTTTTGATTAGTAAAGATAGATATATAATTTTAAATTTGGTTTTCTAGAGAGAAAGTGTCAAAACTCTAGGTCAGTAATTTTCACAATGTGTTTGCGGAACCCCTTTATTAGTTCAGTCTTACTTTCTCTGCACCCCATGGAATTGTAGCCTATGGTAGGTAAGAACCAATTTTTTTAAAAAAAGGATAGGCTGGATCTCTTTTAGTTGAAAAACAATCCCTTTTGACATGGTTTCTATTTTTTAACTTTTTCATTTTTTATTCAATTTAATATTCCATACTAAATAGGGTACACTTGGCCAGAATATACCTGATGATATTATCTTACTGTTCTTGCCCTTAAACATTGCAGCACTATATAACTTTAATTTTTTTCTTCTTTTGCAAAAGTACCATTTGTTTGAAGCTCAGATGATGCATAAAGTTGCAGTAAAATTTCATTCCTTGCCTCAATCTGAGGTGAGCTTCTTTTGCTCTTCTGACTTCCATTTGGTTGCATTTTACACCTCTGGGTGCAGGGCTCCCATAGTCAGTAGTCATGGAAGAAGAGGCTCTATGGGGATGGATTTAACATGTAAAAATCAGTTCAGAACCCCCAGATCTTCTGGACTCCAGCCCAGCTGGGCTATTGTTCCAGAGCCATCATGTCCTGTCCATTGCTTCTTATGCCCTATAATGCCCGTCTGTGAGCACTGTCTTTTTCCTTCCCTGGGATACTTTATTTAAGTGATTTCAATATTTGAGGTTTGAGAAGCTTTTTGAGGATTCTGAGTTAAGTTTTAGAGGCAAATAAGTCTTCCACTAAAGGAAATATTTCTTCAAATCTTAAGCAACCTATTTTTTATTAGTTTTTTATTCTAGCATATATTTGTCTCAGAAAGGCTTTTATTCTACTATAATCATTGAACTTTTTTAAAGGAACTTTTAAGTGACCCTGGTCTAAGTGGTTCTCATTCAGTGAACAGAGGAGGGGAGACTGTCACAGTTTATAAATGGCATAAATGCTCTAGAAGAGTTGGGGGTTGAAAGAGAGCAAGGATGTACATTACTGTAATGCAGAGAGGACAGCAAGTATTAAGTAAAATTGCCTTTTTAAACAATGTAATTTGATTAGAGAAATGGAAATTGATGAGGAAGATTGCCTTGGAAATATAATAAGTGTGATTATGAAGCTGGAAGTGGAGGCTGTCAGCACTTAATGATGCACTTCACTTTGTAATATACGTCTTTAGATAAGAATTATGAAATGGACTTCTTTGATATTTTACATTGGAAAAAAGTTAAGGATTTTTCTGGCGGAGAAGACTGGAAACAGAAGAAAAGAAGAATGAGCTTGATTTGTTATTTTGAGTTTGCTGAGCCCCCAAGGACACTTCTTTCTTTACTCTAGCCTGGAGAGATGTTGAATTTGTATTCTTGCCATTGTGAAATGACTTTGTGCAAGATTTTTTTTTCTTCTTCTTCATCCTTTTTTTTTTTTTTTTTGAGACAGAGTCTTGCTCTGTTGCCCAGGCTGGAGTGCAGTGGCACGATCTTGGCTCACTGCAGCCTTCACCTCCCGGGTTCAAGTGATTCTTCTCCCTCAGCCTCCCAAGTAGCTGGGATTACAGGCACCCGCTACCACACCTGGCTAGTTTTTGTATTTTTAGTAAAGATGGCCATGTTGGCCAGGCTGGTCTGAAACTCCTTACCTCAGGTGATCCACCTGCTTCAGCCTCCTAAAGTGCTGGGATTACAGGCGTGAGCCACCGTGCCCGGCTGTGCAACGTTTTATTAAATGGTTTCAGAGAGAAAGTCTGAAACCAAGTCTGAATGTTGTCACCCCTGACCGTGGGGTTGTGCTTGATGTATAGATGTATGGGAAAGCACAGAAGGAGAAAAGGGAACTCAGCATCTATTAGATTGGAAGAGAGTAGCTGCAGTTGGTGGAATCCTTAAGTGATCCTGGCTGGAGTCGCTTCTGGAGAGAAGAGCTTTGATGCTTTTGCTTTTGTGAAAAAGCCACCTGCACTTTCAAAGTTCCTTCTGAATGTTCTCAAGAGAGGATTCTTATGGTGATCCGGTGGAAAGAGGAGGGAACGCTGGGTTCATGATAGTGACCTTTAGCCTGATTGGCCAGGAAAACTATTCTTCACCAAACTTTCATGTAAAAGGATTACGCATTAAATATATATTTGGAAGACTTTGAATCATCTTTTGTCCCTGGCCTAATGCCTCAGTTAGGGAAAGGAACTTACACAGTAAGAAGTTTTTGAACTTAAAGAAATTCAGGTTTTGGCTAAGGGATTGGAGCTGGGATGGCAAATACTGAGCATGCCGACCACCGTGCTCCTCGCTTATGCATGTGGCAGACATCACTAATCTATCAGAGCACAGTCCCCCTAGAGTCCAGATGTGGATGCGTTATCTTTCTTAGCACTTTAGGCAGCTGCTACTGAACTGATCAGCATTACATAAGAGTTTTGCCTATCACATCCCCACACCCCTTGCAGTGGGTTACAAGGTAAATTTAAAAAATAGTCTGAAACTTTTGGAGTAGACCAATCTGTAGACCATTCTGGATCCTGTCCTCTAACCAGAGAACAGATGAGAATGGTCCCACACTGTGACCCATAAGGCATCTACTGAGCACATGCCAGTACTTTGGGAACAGAAGGGCTTAAGACAGTTTTTACCTTCAAGAACGTGCTTATTATTGGGAAAGCGGAAAGACAGCATAAGAGGCACCCCAAGCACATATTTTGTAGACTAACAATTTAAGAGAGGGGAGCTTAAATCCCATGGAGCTGAAGTCTTAAGAAAGAACAATCTTGTTTATTTTTCTCTCTGCCTGGCTGGCTGATTGGATGTGTTAACTTACATTGCTGATCTGTATAAAAGTTGAAATGTAAATATATATTTCTTGAAAGTACCTTCATTGGAAAGCCTGGGGAGATGACAAATATGGGAAAATCAGCATCTTAACAAAATAATTGAAACTGAGGAGCACCAGGGAATGCTAGTGATGTTCAGGTGTTAACTCCCCGTCTCCTCAGTAGGCTGCGGAGATGAACTGAAGAGAACTAGAAGAGAAGAGTTAAGGTGGAGAGGTAGTGTTAAAGAACTGAAGCCTTGGAGCTAGCAGGCAGAGAAGGCAAGGGCTGTGAGAGAATGAATAAATAAATGGATACTTTAGTGATATTTTTTCCCTTTGCATTACCCTTCCCTTTTTTTCTGGGGCAAGGTGGGGTGAGAGTGACAGAGAGAGGTTTACTTAATTAATTAGTGTCAGAAGCACATTTAAAAATGTATATTTTTGATATAATTTGTATAAGAAAATTATATGGAAAGTATTTTGCTCAAAAAGTTTCCTAACGTAGATTATCTTTTGAAATGACCAAATAGAACCCTGAATTAGTTGGTGGATTTATGTATTTTATTTTCAATTGGGCATTTTTAAAAATACAATTTGGGCTTTTTTTCTTTTCTTAGTTTTTGCATATATTTTCAGTGTCATGCTGATCTAAGATTTTAATGCACTTATGTGGAAACATTTTTAAGGGATCAGGATATTTATAGGATTGAAATACTGTTTAGGGGTAGGCAATATAAGGTAATCTAGTCAGTTCAAAAAGATATTCATTAAATAGTATGAATTGACTTGTTTTATTAGGAGAAAATGACCTATTATATTGCATCTGGTATAACATTGCCTGGTCACCTTCCCC
Organism: Gorilla gorilla gorilla; assembly: GCF_029281585.2. Classification (NCBI taxonomy): domain Eukaryota; kingdom Metazoa; phylum Chordata; class Mammalia; order Primates; family Hominidae; genus Gorilla; species Gorilla gorilla. Next base: position 107,088,307 of record NC_073228.2, read on the forward strand.
CCACTCCCTAGAAGTACATTTCTTAAATGTTTTCTGGGACAGGATCTCAAAGTGAAAGAGATGGGGATTGTATTTTTTTCTTCAATTTTCTTTAAATCTTAACTTGATTTTTTTTTTTTTTTAAGACGGATTCTTGCTCTGTCGCCCAGGTTGGAGTACAGTGGCTCGATCTCGACTCACTGCAAGCCCCGCCTCCCGGGTTCACGCCATTCTCCTGTCTCAGCCTCCCGAGTAGCTGGGACTACAGGCGCCCGCCACCATGCCCAGCTAATTTTTTTGTATTTTTAGTAGAGACGTGGTTTCATCGTGTTAGCCAGGATGGTCTCGATCTCCTGACCCTGTGATCCGCCTGCCTCGGCCTCCCAAAGTGTTGGGATTACAGGCTTGAGCCACAGCGCCTGGCCTTTCCTTGAATTTTTTAGAGGAAACTTTTGACCAGGGTAGATACCAGAGAATAAACATTGAAAGCATGCCTTTCTGCAGAGACCGTAGGAAATGCTACAGATTATAATGGTTCCTAATTTATGAATAGAAAAGATATGAGATACCTCATTTGTGTTATGCTAGATATACAACCCAATTAGTAACGAGATAAGTTTTCTTTGTTTATTGACAACTAGATGAAGTGATATTAGAAAGTTATAAATGGAATGTTCAGAGGGCTATGATGGATTTTATATAAAAATGTATACAAACAAGTCCTCGTTTTCAAGAACCACCAAGACTAAACTACAGCAGTTTATCTGTGGGGACTGATGCTCTTTAAAGTCCATGGATTCAACCTTTATTTACTCATCCACCAAATATTTATTGTGATATATTTTTATGTGCCAGCCTCAGGCATAAGTCATGGGAATAGTGCAGGAGTAAGATCCAAAACCCATAGTCAAGAGTAAATAGTTACATTTTTAAACAAGTGTTTCTCAATAAACATAGACTTAACAACTTTACTACTTTTGAGGAGAGGAGAAAGTTGCTAATTTCACCTCATGTGTGGGTAAGGCTTCACCAGAGAACTATGCTTGAGCCTGGAAAATGAAGAGGAGTGTGCAAGGTGGGTAGGAGGGGTGGGGGCCTACCAGGCAGAAAAGAATGCCTATATCGGAATACACAACTCCATTTTACTTTGCCTACTATCCAAACAACCTGGACAGAAGTCTGTCTGTCACTTATATTTCTAAAAATCTCCAAAACAGGAAATACAGCTTGACCCTTGTTATCTGAAGAACTTAGCAGTGGTGAAATTTCCAATCATGGTATTCAAACTGCCAAATAAAATTTTGCAGTCAGCATTTCTCTTAATCCAACAATCTTTTCACCTTCAAGTGACTTGCCAGCCTCAAAGAGCCTCTCATCTTTTGTGGGTTTCTGGTGGTCCAGAATTTGCACAGATAATAGTTTTTTCTGTCTTTGGAAGACAAGCTTTTGGACCAGGTAGCCAGTTTTGGGCCCTATTTGGGGACATAGCTGGAAACTCTGGGCCCTAAGAGAAAGTCAGAGGTGCTCCACTGCAAAATTAGCCTGGTGAGAAGAGGGGAGGGAATCCAGTTTTCTTTTTCTCCACTGCCTTTGTTCTTTCCCAGTGTGGAGTAGAATGCCCTGCTCTGCAAGCTCCCAAACTCCACAAGTTCTCTTTTAAGATTAGAGGATGTTGTTCTGCGGAACAGTGCTCTTGAGGCTCTAAGGTTTCTCTTAACCCTGGGCTGAGTGTGTCTAACCACTGTCATTACCTCCGGAATTCTCTGCAGGCCTCTTTTGAAGATGTAAAAAGATAATTTTGCTGCGGGGGTAGGGGAAAGAAAGCAGCAAGTGGAAATACTTGGGGGCTATTTTTATTTTTTTAATCTAAAAGTAATTTTTAGAAGCCAGCAGCTCAATTTTTCTCTCTTTAAGGGGCCAACTACAAATAAAGGTTCTTATAAATATTAAAATGCTAGAAACTTCATATAAAATGTCTGATAGTTGTGACCATTTTGATTGTGGTTTTATATATTTATTTAGAGATAGGATCTCGCTGTGTTGCCTTGGCTGGCCTTGAACTCCTGGGCTCAAGAGATCCTCCCACCTCAGCCTCCCAAATAGCTGGGACTATTGGCACATGTCACCGTGCCTAGCTTAGATTTTGTGCTTTTAAAGATAAAGTCTCATCCACTCTGGCTCCACCACTTTTTTTTTTTTTGCAAGATATGGCTAATCAACATAAGCCTTAATTTTATTTGTTCATAAAATGGTAAAAATAATTTCTACTTCCCAGTTCTTATGAGAATTAGGTATATGTAATATAAAATATCTGTGACATAATAGTTGCCAAATAAAGAGCAACCATTTGTAGTAATAAAAACAGAATGTGAAACCCTTAATTTGCCATGTTTTTATTCTCATAACTGCTTTTAAAAAATTCTAGATAGTAAAATAAAAGCACTATATTTAAATTTAAGCATTTTAAAGATAAAATGAAATGTGTATACGTGTATGATGTGTGAATATATGTTGTCCCTCATACCTAATTAATGAACTAAAATTGTGTTTTCTGAGTGTGTGTTGATATCCCAGGGGGTGTAGAGATGATCCAATTGGGTATGGAAAGAAAATATTAGATGTGCTTATAAAATTGTTTTATCCTTTTAAAATTTTAATTTTATGTGTACATTATGTAGTTAGCTAGTATAGTAGTAAATACATAAAATACATAAATAACATATATTGGAGATATTGACTCAATGTTTTAAACTAAAAAAATCTCATAAGAGCTTCACAACCACTGGTCTAAATGGCCATTTATAACATAAACATAACACTTATGACAATTCATTTTAACTTGCATTTTATTTTTAAATTAGAGACAGGGTCTTGCTCTGTCACCCAGGCTGGAGTGCAATGGTGCAATCATAGCTCACTGTAACCTCAAACTCCTAGACTCAAGAGATCTCCTGCCTTGGCAATAATCCATTATAACATGAAAGTCCTTCTCGTTGAGTCCAATTTACCTTCTTGGAATTTTATCTTATTTAATGTTTGAACATAGGTTTGAGATTTAGCAAGATTTTAAAAGTGACCATTTTTAGATATTTATGGACAGTTTTATTTTGATTCTTATTCTACATATCTTTGCTAGTAATTTTCTATCATGTGCAGTGGTTCTTTAATTGTTTGGATTTGCTTTTGGTTCCAAATCTGCTTTTGGTATGTTGGGAAATAAAAGATACTAGAAGAGAACCCACCTGTCTCAATAGGTGTCTGAGGTTTGCATCTGTGAACCTTTTCTTGGGCACTCATTGTATTTCTTTTTGGGGACTTCTTGAACCATGCAGTGAAACATTTACTGAATATCCCATTTGCAGAATCCATTATTTGTGCCTGGAGTGAGGTCGTGTTCTTGGCAATTATTTTTTTAGTCATGTCTTTTTAGAGCGTGATACCTCTTTACTCAGCAGAGCTTCCTACTTATCCACATTTCTTTGATTATTTAAACACCCTTTTTTAGAGGATTAGCAGAATTCCTAATCTTATTCTTTGGCCCATGACACCCATACATAATATGTCTCCAGAGGTTGATTCTCTTGCACTGACAGGTAAAAGGTTCATATAGTTTCTATACATTACTATACTATACTATACTATACTATACTATACTATACTATACTATACTATACTATACTATACTGTACTATACTTACTATGCATACTATACTAGGGGGAGGGGGCAGTAAAACCAAAGACTCTGTGTTCTGATGCACTTTGTTGTCAGAAATTTTGGCAACCAAAGCGTAAATAACATGAATGACAAAAGAAAGTATGTCTAGAAAGTGGCTTCCTCCTTCCCTTCTCCCTCGCCTTTTTTTTACTCCTCCTGTCTGTTTCCTGATGGCTGCCACAACTTCTAAGAGACAAAGTTGACCCAACCCTCTCGGCCCAGCCTGCTGGATCACAGCATTTAAGGCACTGGGTTAGATGTGGTCCAGGGAGCTATTTTCCAGTAACCCATACATTCTGCTCCTCATCTTTAGTACCAGCTGGCTCTCATCAAACTAGGTAGTACCCCGGAAATAATTATTTGCTGTAGTTAACTTTGCTATAGTTAACTACAGCCAACTTGCTGCAAGGCACAATTACACGTTACTTTTACATAATATGAAAAGGGATCCATTTTCATTATTTCCTTACTCTCCTATAAAGAAGAAAATATTTCCTTTTTTTTATCTTTTTTAGTCTACGTATCATAACCTATGTGTTTACATCTCCCCATTAGACTTGTTTTGCTGTCATCTCAATGCCTGATCTGGTTTCTAGTGTGTATTTTTTTGTTTTTGCCTAGGGTAAATAGAGAACCCAGGGGGGATATTTTCAATTATTTCTGCTGAAATTTTCTTGAGTTGTCAACAATGCCCCTATTTGTTGTCTAGCCACTGTGTAAACCGACTTTGACAAAGACTGCTGGGAATTCAGCTTGTCTTTGTTTTTCATAAAGAAATATATTAACTATCTTTTGATATTTTTTTCCAAAAATCTCTTGTGACTGGTGCCGCTTACTTTTTCATTGCTTCTGAAGTAAAAACAAATTTGTCTTTTTTATGCACAACTGTAGAATTCTTCATTTTGTGGCAAAGCCTCAAAATGAGATTAATTCTTCCCTTTAAGGTGTCATGATGTATCTAAAAGATGGAGAAATCACACACACACACACACACACACACACACACACACACACACACAATCAATATTTATTTGGTTGCAAATAAAAAAAAGCCAAATAGCCTGTCTGTTAAATCTGCATTCACTACACCTCTGTAGCTGTTAGTTTTAATAAAAACGGTGGTGGCAATGGAAAATTGAGGCAGAGGAGGGCTTTGTGAGCGTGTGATTGGATCTTTTTGGAATTACAGAAGTTTTCACAAAACATTTTGTACCTAAAGGCTTTTCAAAGCAGCATTCCATTCATACAATTTAGCTATGCAATCACAGTTTATAACAACCTTGGATGCAGTTGGTGGCTCCATCAAAAACTTGTACTAACAAGTTTCTTTATGTGGGCTGTATAATAAATAGCTGCCCATTCACAGTCTTTGTATTAGCATACCTGGGAAGTCTTGTTTTTCCCCTCCTAAGGCCTGCTGATAATAGGTGCCATGCATCATACTGATCCTATCAGTGCTTTGTTTTGAAATCAGTTACTATTATAGAGTATATATATTTTTCCTTTGACCATTTCCTATATTAAAAGTACTTAGTTTTATTCAAATGATATATTAAGAACCTATGATATGCATAGAACGCTTTGGGCACTAAACCATATTAGGTAATAGATGGCTCTTATAGATGAGAGTAAATGGTCAGAAGCATACTTGTTTTCCTTGAGTTAAATATTGCATGCTTTTTATTTTGTGTAAATATAACCAAAGGTATTATGGAGTTGGGTTGTCACGATAGCTTTATCATCAGTTTGACAATTTGATACTAGTTATGTACTATTATTAATATATGATTCAAGGAAGAAACTGAAATTATTGTTCTAAAAAGAGATAATCTTTACAAATAAATAATTTCACTTAATATTTTTAAAGTATGTGGACAAAAGATCTCCGCACAATTAACCTATGTATGAGGGTTTGGAGATAATTGTTCTAGATTTGTTCAAACCCTTACAAAACTGGTAGTGTCAGAAATGAAAGGAGCAATTCAAACAATATGGAAACTGAGAAAAAAATATGAGTTCGTTCAGTAACACTCACCTCCTCCTTTTTTTTTTTTTTAAAGAAAATTATCACCTGGTTTAGATTTAAAAATAGCTTTTCAATTGCAGACTTCCAAGTTTATCTCAATGTTCTCAGCACTGTGGGGTCAACGTGGATGCACAGTGTGTGTTAACAGTGCTTTTGTAACCATCTCGGGATTTTTTTAATGTCTTGTTATTTCTGTGAAGTCGCACAAAAAAGCGACTGCTGAAATATGCAAGAAATTAGAGCAAGGTGATAGGATCTGGAGCACCTTATAAAAGCCTGACCTTATGCTTTAATTTGTTTATCTCCCACACAATCTTTTCTTTTCGAAAGTTTGATTGTGTTGTAGTTGGATTTTGTGGATTAGGACAATTATGCTGAATGACTTTAAAATCTCTTTGCATGCACTTTTAGCTTGGGCACGTCTTGTAATTCCTCCGAGAGAAACCAGAGAGTCCTTCCCAGAATTCCCAGAGTAGGGCTGTGCAAGAAAACCACCCAAGAAAGAGCAATATGAATTTAGGGAAGCAATTATCTTTGTTCTGCATGCATTTCTGCTATTCAGCACTGCAAAGGTTGGTTATCACATTGAAAGCTCCATGACTAGAAGGAGCCAAGACAATCTGAAACCAAGCAGAATATGCAACTGAAAGAATATGCGCCTTGAAATCAGACCAAACCTGGGTTTGAATTCTGGGCTTGAACCCTGGTGCTGACATTTTTAGCTGTATCACCTTGAGCTACTGTCTTTGAGACCCAGTTGTTTTTTGTTTGTTTGTTTGTTTTTGTTTCTTTTAATCATTGAGAATGTGGCTAGGTTTACATGTAACCGCTTAGCACGGTGGTGGAATACTTTTTTTTTTTCCAGCTTACTTAGGATAAAGGAACAGACATCCATTCACCTTTGACAAGTAATAAAGGATATTTGCATCATTCATTTTAATTGAATTTTCATTTTTTTATCATGAAAAAATGCCATGGCATGTCATTGACCATGAAAACTCAGTTTATAAGCAATTTAGGGCATTTCTTTCCTGCTTTAAAGAACAAGTTATTTCAGGATATCTTTTATATTTAATATTGTGCAATAGAAGTGATGTGGCTGATGTCAAATCTAAATTGAGTTTCCAAGAAGAGTGTCTATTCATTGTGCGTTTGCTTCTAGCTGAATTTTGAAGTTTTCTCTCTTTCATATTTGTACTTCATTTTAATGGTGAAGGCAATTTATAAAAATAATGCATAATCAAACCTATCAAGGTAGAACAACCTTTAGCCCACTAATTTAAATTTCTTTGATAACAAACAAACAAAAACACCCTGTCCTTCCATGGCTAAACTACAAAGCATCCTTTACTCAGATTGTGAAATTAATAAAATTACATAATTTATATATATAAATGTTAAAAAGCATTTCTAAATTGCTTCCAGGTCTAAATGTATAGGTTAGTTACAACCAGTTAGACTTTTACAGTATTTTTTAATGTTTCTTGATATGTAGTGATAATTAAGTGCATATCCTTTTGGAATCAGATGTAGTTTAGCTAAATAAATTAAATTGAAAAGTAAGTTAGTGATTAAATGTTGAGGTGAAAATGTAGCCTTACCTTGGTTTCAGGCATTACCTTTTAAATAAGGTATAATAAAGCTTTAATTTTGAGTCTTTTAGTTATTAAATCTGCTTCATGTTTTGGTATGATTCTAGGCTAAGACCTTCCATCTTCTCCCTTCTCAGTCCCAAGTCATTAAATTGGATGTGGTGTGGGTCATTAAATAGATGCTGTGTTTCATAATTACATCAATTTATGAATCCAGTTTTGGAAATATAAAATCAATTGTGAATTTAATATTAGAGATCATGGTAACTAACTTTCCTGTTATTTTCTAAGTTTTTTTTTTTAATTGACTGTATTGGGGTAAGGGATCTGTTTTCTGTGTGATTCCCTAATCTACTTAATTAATACCTGATACAGGAGTTGTATGAGTTTGTGCCCTGAAATTGCTTATTTTTCGAACATCAGGTTTCTCTAAGAAATATTTACTGAGGACTTTTTTTCCTTTTTATTCGTGAGACAAGCCAGGAACTTTCTAGATTAAACCAGAACTGTTCTGATAAATATAACCTCATTTACACATTTAAAAAAAAGTCATTGAAGGTCTATTCTGTCACAAGGGAAATCATTTTTCCTTTGACATACAAATGAGAGAGAAAAGTTAAATATAGTAGATAATATTAATGCAGTGACCATGCTGAGGACCCAAAAGCGTGACTATTTTCCAATTTCAGCTTGGTAAATGGGGGCAGTAAGCATAGAAACCTATGGTCAGCTGGAATGAATGAGAGAAAACAGCAGTGACCTTTGCATCAGGGGAAAGACATCATTCTGCTTCTGGCTTTTCACAGCTTATGTGTTTGTGTTTTTAATGTATGACTGAACCTGAAAGTTCATCTCTAATCTTGATCCACAGGGAAATGGCAGAACTCCTAACCAGCCAAATGATACAAATTTAAATTTCTTGTGGAGGAAAGGTCAGTCATATTCTGTTCACTGGGGACAATCTCAGCACAGCTAGCAATCCTTCTGTTTAAAATTCCTGTTGAGAGCTAGCGATTTATCTGATTGGAAAACTAAATAAGTCCTTAATCACCTAGATAAGATGACATCACTGGGGCATCATAAACTGTCCAACAAACGAATAACCCCTCTCAAATATCCACTTCATTTTAAAATTGAAAACCAAAAACATAGGGCTGCATTTAACAGCAACTATTTATAGTTTTGTGATGGAAGGCCTCCAGTTTCCTATAATCCCCATTGTTCTCTAAAAATAAAGACCCATTTAACCAAGGAGGATTGACAAGTGATCTTGTGATGTATTCGAGTTGTTGTTCAATGTGTGAGACTAGGGAGGGTACCATAACATCATAGCAACACTTATGGGAACCTGGCTGGATGGGGCACTGCCTTGGCCCACTGTACATACCTGTTTGCATACTTACTGTTGAAAAGTAACACTCCTGTAGTTGATTTCTGCTTTTCCAGTGAAACACATAAGCCTTTTTATAAGATGAGAACACAGCCAGCATATTTAGTTTGTGACAAGTGACGGACCTAATGAATTAGACCAGCATGGAGATGATTCAGTTCCCCGCCTCCATCCCTAAGGCTCTTGTGTTTTTTAAACGTGGGAGTTTTGTATCTGTACCATCTCCGTCTAACTAAGACTAGCCTATGAAGTCTCAGGCTAGCTTTTATCCTGAATTTAAAATAACCTGAGATGCACCATTTTAATCATAGACCAAGAAAATGATGTAGAGGAGCAACCTAACATCCTTGTTACTATATCTAATACCTATACTAGGTTTTACCTGAGAGTTTCCACTTACAGTTTACTTCTTTCTCGTTCACTTTTTATGTGAAAAAGCAGATACAACTGTAGTATCATATTTTTCTTATAAACCAGAAGAAAGTTATTAAAAAAAAAAGTGAAGAAAAGATATACATGCAGGCTAGGTGCATTTCCAGTCCAACCTTGAAATTACACAGGGAAGTGGCTGTCTTCCCTGCCTCTGTCAGTTTGTGTGGGGAGCTCTGGAGAACCAGGGACAGTGACTGCATTCAGAAAGGCCCTGGGAGTCTTTATTTGAGGCTTCTCATCTCATCGCTGAAGGCCTGAAGGAGAATTTGGAGATTTCTCACAACTGGTAAACCCTGACATTTTGTTTTTAATCTCTTCCTCAATGTGAACTCTGTCAGATGCTCTGAGAAGACACCCAACAACAATTGCTATCCAGAGTCTAAAACTGCTCCAGAGAAGGACTTTCTTTTGAAGAGTATGATAGCGAATATATACTCTGAGCGTGTAGCTTTTCATATGAAATTATAATAAATTGTGCATGAAGGTGAAACACTGAGGAAGATGCAGCCTTATTAAATTGAATTTAGTGGATGGTTAATTCTGATGATGCTGAAATATTGCTCATTCTGAAAAAGGCACACTGGGGCCAGGAAAGTCCTTGATGTATTTGGCATGGAACTGTGACATTTAGCTGTTAGGCTGGCGTGAAGCATCTTGGATAGCACTGAAGGAGTGAGGGCCGAATACTTGAGTGGTTTCACTTTTAATGCATTTGTGCCTGATTATAATTAAGAACTTTATAGATAGTAAATATGTGATCTTTATTTAAATGGATTTAGAAGGCTTAATGGTCAGATAAGTAAATTTGGGATATATTTTTATTTTTATTTTTTATTTTTTATTTTTTTGAGACGGAGTCTCGCTCTGTTGCTCAGGCTGGAGTGCAGTGGCGCCATCTCGGCTCACTGCAAGCTCCGCCTCCCGGGTTCACGCCAGTCTCCTGCCTCAGCCTCCCGAGCAGCTGGGACTACAGGCGCCCGCCACCACGCCCGGCTAATTTTTTGTATTTTTAGTAGAGACGGGGTTTCACTGTGTTAGCCAGGATGGTCTCGATCTCCTGACCTCGTGATCCGCCGTCTCGGCCTCCCAAAGTGCTGGGATTACAAGCATGAGCCACCGCACCCGGCCTGGGATATATTTTTAAATGTGTAAGTTGGACATTTTCAGTTATCAGAATGCAGCCATATATTGTGTGTGAAAATGAGTATATTGTGTCTTTCAGATAAATAACTGAAATATGTGACAAAGGGGGTAGACATTGGCCCATGCTTAGCAGGTTTTAGAAAAGCAAAACAATTCCAAATATTTATTTATTTTTAAAAAGGATGCACGTTGTAGGAAGCAATGAACAAATGAAGACAAAGTCACGGACTGAAAGCTTGATAAAAGTTTGTGGAGAAATAAAATAACAAAAATTGAGAAAAAGAACCTTTAAACGTTTTTGCTGAGCCCAGTGTGCAATTTCATAGTACTTAGCACTGGTAAGGTTGGTGAACCTTGGGAAGGTGATTAGGGTTTTTTCTCATTTATATAGTATAAGCCCCAGATAGTTGTGTAGTGATAAACTGAATTTTAACCTCAATTCCATACTATCTACTTTCAAGGCCTTCATAGTGTGAAGTTATTCCTAAACTGTTTCACTAGTGAGTCTTCACATTTTAGAGAGAAAAAATATCAAAACTAGTTTATCTTCTTGGTGGCCATAGTGCTTTGCATCATGATTTGCTTTGCTGACTCTGAGGACTGTTGTGTGTGAGTGACAGACCGTGTCATGCAGTCTCCACCTCAAATGCTACTCAGGCTGCATAGGGGTCAAGCAAGGACAACAGGAATCTGCAAGAGTATATTATTTTTAAGGAGGCTTCAGATGGAATTTCACTTATTTATTTAGATTTCATTTGAAGATATATCCAGTTTTGAAATGGTAGCTCATTTGTCAGACATTGATATAGAAAAGCAAAACAATAGTGATCAAGAGCTGTCTTTAGTGATTTGTGAGATGTATTCTATTTTTCTATCATGCGTTGTGACTTTCTACAATTTATTCTGGTAGAGTTCAGAAAAATCACACATTGTTGGGTATTAAAAATACCCAACAATGGTTAACTGAATATATATTCCTGTACACATAGAAGAACTAAAATTTTGAATGTTTAATAGTGATGTTTACAAATGTTTGCCAAAGTCACCATTTTAAAAGCATGTCGAGGATGTCCTATTTTGCCACCTTATCTAACATTGCAAACCACCCCCTACTTTCCCTATAAACTTTCTTTGTTTTTTCTTAGTTTCTGTGACTACCTAATGTATTAAATATCTTGCTTACTGTGTTTATTTCCTGTTTCTTTTATCAGAATGTAAACTCCATGAGAGCAGGAATGTTTGTTCTGCTCACTGTGGTGTTGACCTAGAACAGTGCCAGGCACATAGTTGGCACTGAATAATCAATATTTGTTGAATGAATAAATTGAATTTAAAGAGACCCAGCAGTTATTCGTTCAACAGACATTTATTAAGCAGATACTGTGTGCCGTGCCTCATATAAATACATATCTTGGTTTGTTAACACTTACTTTGTTAAATATGCAATTCCAAGTACCCTAATGTCCAAAGAGTCTATGATTTTCAGTATCTGTTTGATAATCTATCAAATAATTCACTGTATTTAATAGGCCCTACTGATTTGTAAGAATTAATACATATTAAGGAGATTCTACTGGAATAGTTTAAACACTAAGAGTACAGTATCCTGTGCTTTTGAAGAATGGGAAAGAACTGAAAAAAAAAAAGAGAGAAATCTTCAAATCCTACACATGATGTGCTTGGTCAAATTAGGCCATGCTTTCTGTCCCTTGCCAATTTCTAGAGGCTGTTACTACCTTGTTGGGAGCACATGCCTGGGCTTGAATGCTGGCTGTGCCACTTATGAACTGTGTCACTTTAGGCATATTCCTTAGTATTTTTGTATCTCAGTGTCCACATCTGAAAACTTGAGTTGTTGTGAGAATGAAATGAAAAAACACATACAAAGTGCTTAGGACAGTGCCTGGAATGTGGAATATACTCATCAGTGGCAGTGCTGGTGTGGGCACTACCTAGCCCAAAACAGTTTCTATGATTTCCTTGTTTTTGGATTTGTTTGTATTTGAAAATAGTGTCTATATATTTTTTTTCACATGAGAAGCAAATGGCAAACTGAATAGAAACTACGTTTAATGTACTTGCATTCTTTTTCAGATGCTCTCTCTATATTTTTTTTAAATTAAGTACTGTGTTATTCTAGTCTTATTAGAGAAAGAGAAACAGTGATTATTAAATGTTGTCTAATTACCTTAGCCTGGTGTTGTTTTCACTCAAGGGGAGCCAGGGATATGTACACTGTGTACACTGCGTTCCAGAAAGGAGAAAAAAAGGATAGGGGTTGTGAATTCAGTAAAGAATTTGAGGGAACAGTTTTCAAGTGCATTGCACTCTGGGGACTTGTGTCTGGCATGGGGCTACCAGGGAAGAGACAGCAGAAAAGGTAACCAGACTTGTGAGCACTCAACGTTGCAGGGCTACCAGGGAAGAGACAGCAGAAAAGGTAACCAGACTTGTGAGCACTCAGCGTTGCAATGGAATCTGGACTCTGCTTCCTGGCAATGAGACCTTCAATCAGTCCCCTGACTTCTTAGAGAAGTAGAAAACAGTGAAGAGCAAACGCTGTGTAAGCAGAGACTTCCCACGAAATCCTTCTGCTAATTAATTAGCTATAGATTTGGGGCCAAATTCCTGAATTGCTATCAAAGTCTTAATTTTCTCATCTGTATATTGGCCGTAAAAAAATTCCTGTTACAGCACTGGTAAGATAAGGCATGAGCTAAATTACTTTGTACTGTGCCTGGTACATAAAAAATGCATGGTAAATTGTTGTTGTTATAACGATGGGGAATGCCAGCACTAAACAAAAGATTTAGGGACTAAATGAGATATATAAAGCACTTAGCGCATAGTACCTGTTTTAAAAATGTTCTTCCTTCTTTGTGGCATTCTCATACTTCTTTCAAGAGTAATTTCCACCTTCTGCTTCTTTTTCTCCTTTCCAACAACGTCTCCTCACTCAGTCTCTGTAAGTGATGCTCAAACAGTGCATCTGCCCACATCTCTTGCTTCGTGATCATGAAATGCAAGATTCAAAGGAGGATGGCAAGATGGGCCACTTAGCGAATGCCACACATTTCATCTTCTTGAGCCTTCCCACTGAAAACATACCCACCTACACCCCTCTCTTCTTCCCAAAGATGATTACTCAGTACTTAAAATCACAGAATCCTACTGCTAGAGTTTAGGCCCAAGGTAGAAAACTGGGAACCTGGGGGCCAGTCCAGCCAGAGACATTTTGTTTCACCTGCCCAGGATTGGCACAAGTGGTGATTTTAAAATTTTGAATTAGTTTTTAATGGTTTAAAATGTCAGATATTTCAAATTAAAATATAAAAACACAGACTCATACATATTTCTGGCTACTGTGAAAGTGGGGCAATCTGGCAACACAAAGCCCAGATTCTCCCAGGTGACAATGGTCTGGAGTGGAGCAGCTGCCCCCTGGTGTCCTCTGGTTAGACCCAGCCCCCATCACTGTCTGCCTTTATTTGTATTACTGGCACAGCTCCTGACTGTACGATATCCCAGTTCTTTCCATTTATAGATATGGGACTGGAAGCCCACCATGGCTTAGTGATGCATACAGAGGGCAAGGTAAGCTAATTACTGAGTGAAGATGTGAATTTGGGTTTTTGGACTCTTGGGCCTGTGTTCTTACTATCTCCTTAGCTGAAATGCGTAGAAGATCATAATTCAGTGGAAGATGGGTTTTTAAGTGCTTTATGGTTAATTTTCAAACATCTTAGCCCATTATCTTTCTTGGTTAGATGATGAGCAAATATAAACAACCCCCCAGGTTCAATTTTGCTCTTCAGTTCCATGTCCTTCCTTCTGTTTATGGCTCCTGGCCATACCCACTGTGCCCATTTCCAAGTTGTAAGGCACTGGCCCTGCTGGTAGACAATGTCCAGTGAAAACTAGGCAGCTTCATTTGATACTGTTTGTCCAGGGATGCAAGCTCACATGCCTACGGGAGCCAGGCAGTTAATGTGTGTGACAGGCTGGGGTGAGTTGGGCACTAGCAACCCTGAAGGAAGAGCACATTCCTACCTCGGCTGTGGTTGACAGATACCATGAGGGATTCCCGCTGCCGTCAGATCCTTTTATGTTTTTATTTTTAAGGAGAATCCTGAAGTTAGGATTTTATATGAAAACTTCTGGCTTTAAATTTGGCAATTAATTTACGTCTTTAAAAAACTGATTTGGCTAAAGAGAACAAAGAGTCAACAGTTTGTGAGTTCTGCCAAGGGAAAGTCCAGTTGAAAAAATGAACAGCCGACTACTACAACCCCTGCCATTGAAGGGACAGAGAGATACACAGAAAGCACACAGCTTTGATTTCAGACAGACTTTACTGCACCACTCCTATGTGATGCTAACTAAACCACTACTTCTCTGAGTTTCAAAACCCTCATTTGAAAAAGGCTTGTAATAATTCCTTAGGCAGTTGATGTGAGGACCAAAGAGAGAATATAGGTACAATGCACAGAACAAGACCTGGGAATGTCTTAGCTCCATCTTCCTCTGCTAATATCATCTTGGTTTTTTCAAAATGGTGTATTTGAATTTAAATCTATATATTTGTTGCTTTGTTTATTTTTCTTTTTCTTTTTCATTCCATAATACCATAAAAATGGTAGGCTGAAGACTGTTCCTACTGTCTTGGCTCTCTCATGCCTGCTGCTTGAGGTCCTGGACTGAAAATGATCCTTCAGGAAGAAATAAGCTGTATTGAATGATACCTGGTATAATTAAGAGACATCTCAAACAAGCTATTATTTATGGGATTAAGACAGAAGTCAGCAATGAAATAAGTTCAAATATGGTATTCCCAAGTAACCATTCACTAAGAAAAAATATGCTCTGTTCTCAAGCAATATTTCAGTTAAAACAACACACACATATCAGAACAATCCAGAAATGCCAGCAAGTTCAGATGTTCCCCCTTATTTTTAGGCATATTTTAATACTCATGACTGAAATACATATTTTAGAGCTTTTTTATTTTCTGGGAAAATAAAGGTATTCCCCAAGGGATTTGGATGAACTTTGAGAGAATTTTAAATGCCTGTCAGAATAATGAGAGCCTTCAGACAGAGGAATGGGAAGAGAAATGCCCACCTCCTCCCTTGATGTTACCCCTTGCAGCTAAGAGGCGTGGGGAGTGAGATTAACTAACTGTAAGCAGAATTATGGGATTTAGAGTCTCTATCTATTGACTCTGTTATTATCCAATTGGGAATTCTTTCATTTGTAACAATTCTTCAGTTAAAGAAGGAAGTAAGAAAAGCCACAAAGAAAAGTTTGGAGTCAGGGGTGACCAAGCCAATCATATCCTATACTGAGATGGTGCCAGAGGTGGGTATCCCTTCCCCATTTATTTCTTTGTTTTTACATAGCATCTCTCTCCCTCTTTTTCCTCTCTCTTTACCTCTCCCTTTGTCATCTGATGATATACAATGAATGGCTTTTTATCTCTTAGACATTGATTTGCTTTACCAAAGGAGGAGTAATTTTAGATACATCCAATTTTCAGAAGTAGAAGTGGGATGTGTGAGGCAAGTTTCAATTTCCCTAGGCATATCTCAGCTTTAAAGGAAATGTTCCCATGACAAAAATAAAAAATATTTGATAAAAATCTTTTTATATAACTCCCTATAATTTTTTTCATAGCTTGGAAGTGGTCTAAGAGTTGTGCGATGTAGCCGTTGCTAGGGAAACTTGCTTTTTAGTGAACAGCAATTTCCAAAGCAGATGCATTTCCTCTCTAACTAATGAGTGTGTAAATGGTACCTCTACTGCATTTTGCCTCAGTATTTTGGAAACAACTTGAACTATTTGCTTAGGACAGCAGATATCTGCTTTATAAAATTGAAGCAAATACACTCCTCGTATATCTTATTTATATGCAACTTGTGATGCATATTTCAAAAGCACATTTGCGGTTTTTCACTTTCTTGTTGGAAGATATTTTACACCTGTCAATGGCAGAAATAATTGCTAGGATTTTTTTTTTTAAATCCTCTCTGGAAGGTTTAACTATGTTTGGTTGCATGGTGCATTTCATTCCCACAAATCTATCTGCAGAGGGGGAACTCTACTGATTTGGACTGGGAAGCCAACTGGAAGTCGCGCTGCCTACTAGCAAATTGAATATTGTTATGCAAAGTTGGGTGGGAGCAAAGCTATTTCAGAGGCTATAACGTTTCCTTCCAGTTCACTGATCCACTAATTTCCATTCACTTTAAACTGCTTTTGTATTTTTTCAGAGAAAAAAAGCTATTTTCTACCATTTGCACTGTTCCTAATCTTTGGCTTTGAACAAAATCTGTCTGGATAACAAGGAGATATGGTCACCCTCCTGCTTTTATGGACAGCTGGCAATGGGTCCAAACACATGCAAATAAGGAGTATAGCTATTTCCATAAAAGGTGGAGCCACATATGCCCTCTAATTATGCTCTGAGATCTTACAAGGAGGAGAAAGATAGATTTAAGGAATTACGAAAGGAAAGGCCCAGAAAATGGGAACAGCAGCTTGGACAACATAAAGGATTTTCTGAGCAAAAGACAATATACGAACTTTTTTTTTTTTTTTAATTTTTTTTTTTAGTATCTCCCTCCCTGAAAGAGTCCTCTAAAAGTTTCTAAATTTGGAAGCTTTTTATAGTACCATGGAAATGAAAGAATATTGGCCTGCTTATTAGTGTAAATTTACAGAAGACCTCTCTTGATAGAATTGTGCAAGATTATATGCGACTTTTTCTTTTTAAAAAAAATCATTTACTCATTTTTGTCTTAGAAGTTTTGTACTTCTTGACTATGTCCTTTAGAGGGATTAAAGCTATACTAATGTTGAGTATATTAGCTGAATGGTTTTAGATCTCAGTTAATTCAACTTGAAGCTTTAAGGTTTTTTTTAAGTAAATAATATAGTTTCTTAATATAATACAGCTTCAGACTGTACTGGCGTTCTGGTTGTGGCATGTGTAAGGGAGAATGGCAAGGAAGGCATTTTTAAAAATTCTATCTTACACAAGAACTATCAGGAGGATTCTAATGCACATAGCATAAGAGCTGAATTTTCCAACAAGTTACTTTGGATTGTAATAGGGACTGCCTGTGGGTTTGGTGAGGTTATTACCCCCTCTTCCCATTGGTATATTGAGCAGATAAATTACTTGATTCTAGGGAATTGTGAGTTTAAAAATTTTTTTGAGTTACACATGGGAATAAAGTTTCTATTCTTGATGGACATTTTTTTCTTTTTTTAACTAAACTCCAGACTTTATTTGAATTTCACCAGATTTCCATTAATGTCCTCTTTCTGTTCCAGCATCCAATATAGAGTACCACATTGAATTTAATTATCCTCTCTCACTAATCTTCTCTGGTCTGTGACAGTTCCTCAGTCTTTCCTTTTTTTTTTTCTTTCCTTTTCTAAGACTTTAACAGTCTTGAAGAATATTTGCCAGGTACCCAATAGAATGTCCCAAATCTGGGGTTGTCTGATTCTTTTTTCGTGATTAGACTGGGATGATGGGTTTTTGTAAAGACCACCACTGAGGCAAAGTGCCTTCTTGTCACATCATATCAGGGATAGATGATATCCACATACCATCACTGGTTACATTAGTCTTCATCACTTGGTTAAGGTGGTGTCTGCCAGGCTTCCACTGCAAAATTGCTATCTTCCTTTTCTCTACTCTATTATTTGAAAAGGAGTCTCTTATATCTAGCCAATACTAAACAGGGGGTGGTGGAAATCAAACTCCACTTCCTAAAGGGAGAGGTATATCTACATACACTATTGAGAATTCTTCTGTAAGGAAGATTTGTCTCTTCTACTCAGTTTATTTTTGCAACAATTTAGTTACATCAGTATGGATTCTCTTATATTTATTTTATACTTTGGGTTATAATCCAATACTGCTTTATTTTGTTGCTCAAATTGTTCCACGTTTGGCAATTGGGAGCTCCTTCAGGGCAGATTCGGTGCTCCTTTGCTGTAGCCCCATTTTTTTTAATTGCTGTTGTTTTAGCTCTTCTTCACTTTCTGGTGCTACAAGATGATGTGAACTGGGTGGCTTAAACAATGCAGTTATTTCTCACAGTTTTTGAAGCTGGAAAGTCCAAGATCAAGGTGCTAGCAAACTCATTTCCTGGCGAGGGCCCTCATTCTAGCTGGCAGATGGCTGCCTTCTTGCTGTGTCCTCACATAGTGGAAAGAGAGAAAGCTCTGATCTCTTCTTCTTGTAAAGACACTAATCCCATCTTGAGGGCCCTACCTTCATGACCTATATAAACCTAATCACCTCCCAAAGGCCCAGCCTCTAAATACTATGACATTGGGCATTAGAGCTTCAACATGAATTCGGAGGAGACACAAACATTCAGTCCATAACAGCCCTAATACAATATGAATGGTGTCCTTATATGAAGAGGAGATTAAGACACAAACATACCTAGACTGAGAACCTTAGCAAGAAGCCAAGAAGAGAGGCTTTAGAAGAAGCTAAACCTGATGACATCTTGATCTTGGACTTCTAACCTCCAGAGCATTTCTGTTGTTTAAGCTATCCTGTCTATAACTTTGTATTAGTCTGTTAGAACTACCACACACACACACACACACACACACACACACACACACACACACCATCTACTGGATATTGGCAGTCTCATGTGAGAAAAAGGCATTAATGAAATAATGATGGTGATAAGTGGTGGGGGGAAAACTACAGAGAGTGTGAGGTCATCAAACAGGAGGATCTGATCCAGTCTGGGTTTGTGTGGTGGGGCTGGGAGAAGAGAAGGGGTGGGCAAGTCAGTTTTTACTGAGGAAATGTCATTTGAGCTGAGACCTAAAAAAACCAGAAAGCCAGAGCATAGATATCAAGGGCAGAGCGGCGAAGATGAAGCCGGCAAAGCAGACGAATGTATTACAAAAATGGGATCTTGTGCTCTCAATAACCTGCTTTTTCAGTTGGTATTTTGATTCAGGTGTCATTAAGGATTCTCTTAACACAGGCTTTCAAACGGTGCTCTCAGAATCCTAGGTGTCCTGGAGTACAACATTGCCAGGGCTTGGCTCTGGGAAGCTAACCATACTTCAACCAGAGCATCCACCTGAAAGAATGCTTTTATTTATACTGGTTTCTATAAACTTTTTATTTAAACAAAAGTTTCTACCCAGAAAAAGTTTGAAAACCCACTGTTCTACAACATTATTGTTTTTTGTTTTTTAAGAGACAGGGCCTCA
Source organism: Gorilla gorilla gorilla (assembly GCF_029281585.2). NCBI lineage: Eukaryota > Metazoa > Chordata > Mammalia > Primates > Hominidae > Gorilla > Gorilla gorilla. The sequence continues at coordinate 107,107,845 of NC_073228.2, forward strand.
CTCTGTTGCCCAGGCTGGAGTGCAGTGACACCATCATAGCTCACTGCCGCCTCGAAGTGCTGGGCTCCAGTAATCCTCCAGCCTCAGCTTCCCAAATAGCTAGGACTACAGACTGTCCTTGAACTCCTAGGCTCAAGAAATTCTCCTGCCTCAGCCTCCCAAAGCACTGGGATTACAGGCATGAGCCACCACACCCTGCCATGATTTTTAGTGATACATGATTATCCATTATATTGATGTGTCTTACTGTATTTAAACAATCTTTCATAGCTAAATATTTAGGTTGCTTTTAATGTTTCGCTAAATAAACAACTATGATGAGCTTCTCTATTCAGAATTTTTGGTGCTTATATGTAATTGATTTGTGCAATATAACTGATTCTTTCCTCAGGATTCTTTCTATATGCAACTGACTGTTCTTTGCACTGGAATAGCTGGGTAAAAGAGTATATTAGTTGTAATGCTACATAGTAAATAATTTCAAAATTTAGTGGACTAAAACAAAAATAATCCTTTCTTGTTGTGTCGGAGTTCAGGAGTGTCTAGGCAGGGTTTTTCATGAGGTTGCTGTCAGGTGCTGGCTGGAGCTGTGTTCATCAGAAGATCTGACCAAGACTGGAGGACCCACTCCATGGAGTCTCATGTACATGACTGGCAAGTTGGTGCTGTCCGTGGCAGAGAAGTCTTTGTTTTTCCCTGTATGGTCTCTCCACAGGGCTGCTTGAGCGTCCTCAAACTTGGCAGCTAACTTCCCCAGAACAAAACATTCCAGAAAGCAAAACAGAAGTTGCAATGCAAAGGAAATCACACACTGTTCCTTCTGCCATATTCTATCAGTCACTGTGGTAGGTAAAATAATGACCCCTTAAAGATGCCTATGTCCTAAAACATGGAACTTGTGAATTCATTATCTTGTATGGCAAAAGGGAATTTGCAGGTATAATTACATTAGAATTTTGAGATGGAGAGATTATCCTCCACTATCCTGGTAGGTCCGATGTCATCACAGAGGTCCTTATACGTAAAAGATGGAGCAGAGGAATTTGAGTCAGAGATGAAGATGTGGCTACAGAACTGATAACAGAATGACTGCTTGCTGGAGGAGGCAGCCAGGCCAGGAATGCAAACAGCCTCTAAAAGTTGGAATAGGGAAGAGAAACAGATTATTAGACAATCCAGAGAAAGCACACTCCTGTTGACACCTTGATTATAGCCCAGAGTGACCCATTTTGAATGTATGACCCCAGAACTCTAAGTGGATAAATTTGTGTTGTTTTAAGCCACTAAGTTTGTGATAATTTGTTATAGCAGCAATAGGACACTAATGCAGTCACAGGTACATAATTCACTGTGGGAGAGAACAGTAAGAAGGGATGAATACCAAGAGGCAAGGATTGTTTGGAGAAATCTTGGGTGTGCTGTCTAACACAAAGAGCGTGCCTACTTTTAAGATTTTGATATCTATATTTTCAAATTGCCACTTATGTATATGGTATGAATCTTTACAACTAAAAATTTAGATAAAACAGATTCAGTGAGACCAGAGAAGGTGTCTTTCCAATGACCAATATTTCCAGCCCATGCATCTTCTTGTGGAAGAAATAGAAAAGGGAAGTAGACTATTTAATTGTCTAGGTGTATTCCTTTCTGACATGGTGGGAGGGTAGGTAGAAAATGGGAGGACAATCATCAAAGGACCTATCCCCATGTTTCCTGAGGCCATTTTCTTTTCCCACCCCAGTTTATTTTGACCACCTTCAATAACAGTAAATTCTCAGTTGCCTTTCCATAAATATATTTTTACCTAACAGAATTTAAGAATGATGTCAGATTTTAAAGCCAAGAGACATCTAAATATAGCTGAATTTTGTTTTCTTTATGTATTATTCAGAGATTTGTCTGTCAACCAGGTGAACATTGTTATGCTATTTCAAAATGAGGAGCGTGAAATAAAGACATAAGCGTATTTAAGAGGAAACAAGTGATTTCCACGGCAGTTAGAGTGAGCTTATTCTTGGAGAGGGCAAAGTTTCTGCTGGAGAAAATTTAAAAATGCTTATCTCTGGCTCTCTGTTGATCATGCCTAATATCTGAATGTGTTTTCATAATGCTAATATTACAACCTTGGGCCACAGTGAATGAGGAAAGACTTACTTTTCCTACAGAGTATCTACTGTGCAACAGAGAAATACTGAGCAGGAGTCTTTCTCATTTTGGAAGTTATTTTCTTCCTGAAAGACACAAAATGCTTTTAAAATTAATTAAAACAAAAACGAAGATAGGCTAGTAAGCAGGTGCTATTTCCAGCAAGGACATCCAGATCCATCACTCTGGCTTTCTATACTAAACACATAATTTCCTGGTCAAAGGGGATTTAGAGACCACTTATTGCTCTTATTTTATAAATGAGGAATCTGAGGCCTAGAGGCTTGATCTGCCATGAGAACTCAAGATATATTAAGTATTAGATTAAGCATTAGACCAAGAAATATTTCATTTATCATTCAAGTGGTGTTGGAGTTTCTAATTATGCTTTCCCCCCCTCCCCTGTAGTCATACAGGAAACTTCCATTGAAAACCTTGGAAAATGTAATTCAAACTCATTTAAGCCAACAGGGTTTTTGTTGAGCAATATAACTAAAAATTCACGGGTAGGTTTGACTCTAGCAAGGTTTGACTCAGGTACTCAAGTACCTTCTGCAGGGCCTGATTTCTTTCTCCATCTGTTTGTTCTGCTTTCTCTATGTCAGGTTCATTTTTAAATACACTCTGCCCTTACAGTGACATTAGCCTCTCCTTCTCCAGGTTCACATCTAATTGGAGAAAGTGCTTGCCTGCTTCCTATCTGCCCAGCAAGTCTCCCTGTATTGCATTGTTCTTTGATTGAATCATGTGTCCATTACTAAGCCAATTATGTTGGCTAGGATGTTGCCCTGCTCTGATTTATCAAACCTGAGCCGTGTGCCATACTCCTGGAGCCAGGGATGGAGGCTGCCATTCTTGAATCACAGGGAAAGTTGAGGAAAATTCTTGGTATTATTATCAAAAGAAGGGGAATGGAAGCCAGCTGGCCCCCAAGTTGCAAATGGTTTTCTGTATTGCCTTTAATTTCCCTTTTCATTTCATTTATTGAGCACTTAATATGTGCCTATATGCAATCAGAGCAAAACAGACAATGTCTCTGTCTTAGTCTCTTTTGCACTGCTCTAACAGAATTCTAAGACTGGGTAATTCATAAAGACAGACATTTATTCTTTCACAGTTCTGGAGGCTGGGAAGTCCAAGATCAAGGCACCAGCAGGTTTGGTCTCTGGTTCCAAGATGGTGCCTCATTGCTGCATCTTCCAGAGAGAAGAAATATTATGTGCTCATATGGCAGAAGAGCAGAAGAAAGAATTCACTCGCACAACCCCTTTTTATAGTGGCTTTAATTCATTCATGAGGGTGCAGCCCTCATGACCTAAACACCTCCAGTTAGGCTCCACCTCCCAACACTGTTGCATTGGGGATTAAGTTACTAACACATGAATTTTGTGGGACACCTTCAAACTATAGCATTCTCTGACACATAGTTTGTAATCTCAGGGAAGAAGTGAGTGTGTGTAGAAATAATCATTAAAATAAAAAAGTGTCACAAATGGGTTAAGTAAAAAACTAAAAGAGGTGATTATCTATTAAAAATATATGCTTGAATATTTACATATAAAATAATGTGATGTCTGGGATTTTTTTTTTCAAAGTTGTTTGGGTTTGTAGAGGTAGGGTGGGGTAGAGATGAAATCAAATTGGGCACAGGTTGGTAACTGATAAAGCTGGTTGATAGATATGTGGGGAATTTATACTCTATTATCAACCTCTGTATATATTTGAAATTTTCTATGATAACAAGCTTAAGAAGGCAATTTTACAAACAAATATGTTATTGAATAAGTGCCATGAAGGAGAAATAAAAACCTATATAATGTATGGGAGGACCCAACCAAGTTTCTATGGTCAGGGAAGAGTTTCCAAGGAAATGATATATTTGTTATAATCCAAAGTATGACTCGTATTGAGATAATAGGAGTGAGATAAGGGCTGGACTGGGCATGCTTACACTTTCTGGCAAACACTTCAATCAAATAAGATACTCCTTATCCTAGGACAAAGGAGTGAGTCAGAGTGGGACAAAAGGTGATAAATGTCACTATGGGAGTGCCTCGTGAACAGGGTAGGGAGACTGCTGTTTCCATCTTAACAAGTAGGAGTAAACTAGGTTAAGGGAAGTAGGTCAATGGAAAAATAGGAAGTGTTTGAGGGAGATGGAAGAGTATGCATGAAGATTTGCTCTACGCTCTGAACAAGGAACTGTGCCTAGTACTGGTGCTACAAAGGGGTGAAGGAGGTTGGTCTTCAACCTCATATTGTCTTGGTCTATGTGGGAGACAAACAACAATAAACAAAGACACTTAAATACAGTCTTCGGCTTACAATGGTTCAACTTCTGATTTGTCAATTTTATGAAGTTGTGGAGGCAATACACATTCAGTAGAAACCATACTTTGAATTATGAATTTTGATCTTTTCTGGGGCTAGTCATATGTGGTAAGACACTCTCTAGTGATGCTGGACAGTGGTAGAGAGCCACAGCTCCCTGTCAACCATGTGACCATGAGGGTAACCAACCAGTACTCCACAGTATACTGTACAGCCTGATGATTATGCCCAGCTGTAGGCTAATGTAAGTGTTCTGAGTACATTTAAGGTATGCTAGGCTAAGTTATGATGTTTGCGAGGTTAGGTGTATTAAATGCATATTCCACTTACAATATTTTCAACTTGCAATGTCTTTTTTTTTCCTGGTTGCCCAGGCTGGAGTGCAGTGGCACCATCTGGGCTCACTGTAGCCTTGACTTCTTGGGCTCAGGTGATTCTCCCACCTCAGTCTCCAGAGTAGCTGGGACTACAGGTGTGCACCACCATGCCTGGATAATTTTTGTATTTTTAGTAGAGATGGAGTTTTACTAAGTTGCCCAGGTTGGTCTTGAACTCCTAGACTCAAGCAATCTGCCTGTCTTGGCCTCCAAAAGTGCTAGGATTACAGGTATGAGCCACGGCGCCCGGCCTTGCTATGGTTTTATCAGACACATAGTAAGTCAGGAGCATCTGCACTGATGATGAGGAGTAACTGCAATATCAGTTGACATCACAGGGGAAGTCAAGATGAATTCTGAGCACCTGCTGGTGGAGAAGGAGAAGAAGAAGGGAGAGAGATAGAAAAAGGTGGATTATGAAAGGATTCCTGGAGGAATATTTACTGAACTGATCCTTCAAGGCAGAAAGAATTCTCCTAAAGGGAGGGGCAGGGAAGAGCCCTCCAAGCAGAGAGAACTGCATGGTGCCCCTCCTGGCCTAATTTTGTCCAGCATTCCCACTTGTATACTTGTCTCTTCATTGTCATTGTTCCAGCTTCTAGGGGAAGGGATGCTTCTCCCATTACCTGTCTGGGGTTCAGTGAAGCCACAGAATGAAGACATCCTCCCCCCACCTCTGTTCAGCACCCTTCTCCTCTGTCCTCCCACTGTCCCACACAGTGATCTTACTACTTAAGGCTCCTTGACGCTGCTGTTTCTATGGCTTGTGTAGGAGGGAGGCTACAAACAAGCCAGGATGCAATCCCATAATTATGGTTTTATTAATAGCTTGAAGTCAAGATTGCAGAGATTCAGAATTTGTCTCAGTAGAATGAAATACACTTAAGTGAGTGACAGAGGAGTTTTCATTGTATGCTGCTGCTGTCACATGGAGTGACATTGTCTTCCTTCTTTCTTCCTCCTACTTTCTAAAGCTTTTAAAGAGACATGCTTGAGAGAGTGCCTTTCTAGATGTGAGAACAGTAGTGGGAGAGAAGGTTTCTCTCTCTGGAGCACATGTGACAAGTTTTTATCTGATGTCTTTTGCATAAATAGTGGTATTTCCACTTAAGACTCTGTTATTTTCAAATAAAACAATAGATTGAAAGCACATTTATCTTCAAAGATTCACGCTTATCTTCAAAGATTCATCAAAGTGCTATCTATACTTGAAGGAGTTATTTCTTGCCCTAAGATAATTTGTATAGAGTGAAAGCACAGGTGAGGTCTTGCCAGATTGAATATTTTTGAACCTTTTAGCATTACAGTTTCAGTGTATGAGCAGGCAGTTTTAAGGGATGCATACCTGCTAAGAAAAAGAAGATGTAGCCTTTCATCAGAACGCCAAAAAGGTTTATGGGCAGTCTGTAGTTGACTATAGGAGATAATTTGGAACGACCTTTCAGGTCTTCCATTACATCCCTTCAGGTTGATGGCCTCTCTAAAAATGTCTCCTTCCTCTTGGGGCAGGCAGCCCCAGGCCAACTGGGCACAGCTTGGTGAGCAGAGTACCTACTGCGTTTCAGTACTTTGTCCCTTGACCAGGGCCTTCCAGCAGTGGTTGGTCTGCGCATCGTTGGCTGTGTTCAGCAACAGGGTAATGATTTGTGAACTACCCTTGTCTGTATTGCCTAATTTTCTTATTTTCACCAAGCTTACATCTTTTTAAACTTGAGGGTTACTAGTGATATCAAACTGAGTTCTCAAAAATACGTTAAGAAGTTTTCTTGACCAAAAGATGTTCATTCTCATTAGAAGCATTTTAAAAAATCTAATTTTCCACATTACTTCTTTTGAGCTCACTGCATCACCAATCTTCCTATTCTTTTTGTTTCCAGCCACATTTCTGCAGTGCCCCTCCCTCTTCCTAAGGGCCTTTTTGAAAATTCTAGTTTATTCATATCTATCCTGGTAAGGATGTTCTCTGAGGAAGGGTCAAGGAGTGGCATATGTGACTTAATCACTTTAGAAATGGGTCATATTTCTGAAACTGTTAGCTTGGGAACTCCTGCACGTTTTAAATTAAGAGGATTTGAGAATATTAAAAAGAGAATACAGATTCCATAAATACTTTATTTATATATTTATTGATTTCTTCATCCATTTATCTTGTGCTAAGTACTGAGCTAGATGCTGTGGCGAAAGCAGAGATGAATAAGATGTCCGTGTCCTTGAGGTTGTTACAGTTTGATGACACAGACAAAAATAAACATTTTATGGTACAGGGTACAGTGGGTTAAATAAGTTCCAAGTGCTACAGCAGTTCAGATAAGGGAGAGGTTCCTTTTGGTTAGTAGGATCTGTGAAAGCTTGTTAGCAGTGACTTTTTTTTTGTATTTTTATTATTATTATTATACTTTAAGTTTTAGGGTACATGTGCACAATGTGCAGGTTTGTTACATATGTATACATGTGCCATGTTGGTGTGCTGCACCCATTAACTCATCATTTAGCATTAGGTGTATCTCCTAATGCTATCCTTTCCCCCTCCCCCGACCCCACAACAGGCCCCGGTGTGTGATGTTCCCCTTCCTGTGTCCATGTGTTCTCATTGTTCAATTCCCACCTATGAGTGAGAACATGTGGTGTTTGGTTTTTTTTCCTTGGAATAGTTTGCTGTGAATGATGGTTTCCAGTTTCATCCATGTCCCTACAAAGGACATGAACACATCATTTTTTATGGCTGCATAGTATTCCATGGTGTATATGTGCCACATTTTCTTAATCCAGTCTATCGTTGTCGGACATTTAGGTTGGTTCCAAGTCTTTGCTATTGTGAATAGTGCTGCTGTAAACATACATGTGCGTGTGTCTTTATAGCAGCATGATTTATAATCCTTTGGGTATATACCCAGTAATGGGATGGCTGGGTCAAATGGTATTTCTAGTTCTAGATCCCTGAGGAATCGCCACACTGACTTCCACAATGGTTGAACTAGTTTACCGTCCCACCAACAGTGTAAAAGTGTTCCTATTTCTCCACATCCTCTCCAGCACCTGTTGTTTCCTGACTTTTAATGATCGCCATTCTAACTGGTGTGAGATGGTATCTCATTGTGGTTTTGATTTGCATTTCTCTGATGGCCAGTGATGATGAGCATTTTTTCATGTGTTTTTTGGCTGCATAAATGTCTTCTTTTGAGAAGTGTCTGTTCATATCCTTTGCCCACTTTTTGATGGGGTTGTTTGTTTTTTTCTTGTAAATTTGTTTGGGTTCATTGTAGATTCTGGATATTAGCCCTTTGTCAGATGAGTAGGTTGCAAAAATTTTCTCTCATTCTGTAGGTTGCCTGTTCACTCTGATAGTAGTTTCTTTTGCTGTGCAGAAGCTCTTTCGTTTCATTAGATCCCATTTGTCCATTTTGGCTTTTGTTGCCATTGCTTTTGGTGTTTTAGTCATGAAGTCCTTGCCCATGCCTGTGTCCTGAATGGTATTGCCTAGGTTTTCTTCTAGGGTTTTTATAGTTTTAGGTCTAACATTTAAGTCTTTAATCCATCTTGAATTAATTTTTGTGTAAGGTGTAAGGAAGGGATCCAGTTTCAGCTTTCTACCTATGGCTAGCCAGTTTTCCCAGCACCATTTATTAAATAGGGAATCCTTTCCCCATTGCTTGTTTTTGTCATGTTTGTCAAAGATCAGATAGTTGTAGATATGCGGCATTATTTCTGAGGGCTCTGTTCTGTTCCATTGATCTATATCTCTGTTTTGGTACCAGTACCACGCTGTTTTGGTTACTGTAGCCTTGTAGTATAGTTTGAAGTCAGGTAGCGTGATGCCTCCAGCTTTGTTCTTTTGACTTAGGATTGACTTGGCGATGCAGGCTCTTTTTTGGTTCCATATGAACTTTAAAGTAGTTTTTTCCAATTCTGTGAAGAAACTCATTGATAGCTTGATGGGGATGGCGTTGAATCTATAAATTACCTCGGGCAGTATGGCCATTTTCACGATATTGGTTCTTCCTACCCATGAGCATGGAATGTTCTTCCATTTGTTTGTATCCTCTTTTATTTCATTGAGCAGTGATTTGTAGTTCTCCTTGAAGAGGTCCTTCACATCCCTTGTAAGTTGGATTCCTAGGTATTTTATTCTCTTTGAAGCAATTGTGAATGGGAGTTCACTCATGATTTGGCTCTCTGTTTGTCTGTTATTGGTGTATAAGAATGCTTGTGATTTTTGCATATTGATTTTGTATCCTGAGACTTTGCTGAAGTTGCTTATCAGCTTGAGGAGATTTTGGGCTGAGATGATGGGGTTTTCTGGGCTGAGATGATGGGGTTTTCTAGATATACAATCATGTCATCTGCAAACAGGGACAATTTGACTTCCTCTTTTCCTAATTGAATACCCTATATTTCCTTCTCCTGCCTGATTGCCCTGGCCAGAACTTCCAGCACTATGTTGAATAGGAGTGGTGAGAGAGGGCATCCCTGTCTTGTGCTCATTTTCAAAGGGAATGCTTCCAGTTTTTGCCCATTCAGTATGATATTGGCTGTGGGTTTGTCATAGATAGCTCTTATTATTTTGAGATACGTCCCATCAATACCTAATTTATCGAGAGTTTTTAGCATGAAGCGTTGTTGAATTTTGTCAAAGGCCTTTTCTGCATCTATTGAGATAATCACGTGGCTTTTGTCTTTGGTTCTGTTTATATGCTGGATTACATTTATTGATTTGTGTATGTTGAACCAGTCTTGCATCCCAGGGATGAAGCCCACTTGAACATGGTGGATAAGCTTTTTGATGTGCTGCTGGATTCGGTTTGCCAGTATTTTATTGAGGATTTTTGCATTAATGTTCATCAAGGGTATTGGTCTAGAATTCTCTTTTTTGGTTGTGTCTCTGCCAGGGTTTGGTATCAGGTTGATGCTGGCCTCATAAAATGAGTTAGGGAGGAGTCCCTCTTTTTCTATTGATTGGAATAGTTTCAGAAGGATTGGTACCAGCTCCTCTTTGTACCTCTGGTAGAATTCGGCTGTGGATGGATCAGATGACAGTGGGATGGGAAGAGAATAATTATGGGCCGATAGTGTGGCAAGGCACAGATACTATCTGGGGGTAGAGGGGCATGTGGTCTGATTTGTCTGAAATGTAATTTAAAAGGATGATAATAACAAGGAGAGCAATTATTTACTGGGTACCTACTATGTGCATACATTATTTCTACTCTACACAACCTTATGAGATCAGCATTATTATTCCTTTTACAGATAGAAAATCTTCATCTCAGAGTAGTCACATAACTTGCCCATGGTTATTTAACTGGTAAGTGGTGGTATTGAGAGTCAGATGCAGACCTGTCTGATTCAAAAGCCTCTGTTCCTTCTGCTGTATTACAGTCTTCAACTTGTGTATTTGGAGAAGAAAATGAGGAATGATATTTAGCGTGCAGATTAAAGAGCCTGAACTTCAGTAGATTATATAGGGCAAGAGACAGGAGGAAGTTCAGTCAAAGGGATGTATTGTGAAGATGGTTTTACTCTTTCAATTGAATTATCTACCCTAAGTCCCATGTCTAAATGATGCACACAGGTGGGGAAAAGAATATGCTTTGATTGCAAGAGACTTGTTAAATAAGGTATTTGTCTAGCAAAAGATTGCTCATAGCTAGATAACACTATAAAAAACAATGATGATGACAGTAAGTAGATGTCTTCACTGAATGCCAACAAAAAGACAAAAATGATATTATCTCTGATGCTCACAACTACTTGTAGCACAGTTGTATCATCTGTCACCTTGATGTAGTGGAAAGAGCAGAGGTGTAGAGCCAGAAAGAACTTGGTTTAAATTCTGCCTCCACCCTTTTCTAGTTATTGAGGTTATTTAATACTTGTGAAACTCAAAATTCTCATCTGTAAAATGTGTATACATGCATGTATATCATAAAGTTGTTGTGTATGTTAGAGAAAGTGAACTTCTAATGCATTTTATAACCAAAAAGGAATAATTAGGTAATAAAAATAAAATTCTACTAGAGAGGCAAGGGTATTTCTGAGTATGCCTAAACAGAAAACATGATAATGGCATGACAAAAATATGAATAGTTATAGTATCAAAATTTAGTCTACCTTGCTAAAGGTGGTTCTTTCCTTTACAAAAAAAAAAAAAACTACATACCAAAACAAGCAACTGAGTATATAATGTTGAATTTAAATACATTCTCAGAATTAAGTGCATTTATATCCACACATATAACCTGAAAATATTGCTAAAAATTATTGGTTTTAGAGCCTCATGAAAAGGACAACTAATTCTTACTATGCTGAAATATGCTTTTACCTCCATTGTATTAATGCAGTTCTGTCTGGCTTTTTAATGATAGCTTTTAATTCTTTCTGAGAAAAAAACTCAGTACATCAAAAGTAGGTCATGCTGTGCATAGATTTCTTTTCCTAGCTTGATGTGCGCTTACCTAGTAGATTGTGAATTCAGTTCTCGGAATGAAAAATGGATGATTCTGACATCTCTATTGAACACCAGAAATAGAAATGTGTTGAAAGTATTGCTGCAGTTGTTTTGAAGGTAATATTCTTGCAAAAAATAGTTGTCTAGAAGACTGTTTTTCTTAACAGATTCTTCTAATTGAGACCCTTGTGTGGAAATCTCCCAGAGGGAAATCCTATAATTGGTGAAAGCAGCAAGGAAATGTACAGCATGCCAGATAATTTCATCTTCCTGAAGCCCTTGCCCCTAATGCTTTAATTGATCTCATACCTTATCCCAGGACACAGAACCTCAATTATTCAAAGAATTATTTGGAACAACTTTTAAGCATATATAATTATCATTGACTTTAGGATGTGTTTATGCTCATCTTGGAACATATTCTTATTGAACAAGGTCCCTATTGAATTTTCCATAGTGTTGCCTGACTTGTAAAGCAGGAAACAAAAATGAAAACAAAACAAAACAAAACAAAAAACCTCCCAAACTGAGAAGCGATTTTCTTGAAAGAGTTTCTTTTTGGGAAATTATGATAAAGTGCTGAGAAATAAGTCCATCCTGTGAAATATTTTGTCAACTTTTCCCTGGAGTAGTCTATATACAAAATATAGTTTTAAAATATCAGTAAATTCAGGCAATAAATGAATTAGTTTATCCCTCCCTTGCAATCTAAATCTGAGTAATTTGTTTTAATCTAGACACGTATAAAATGCTACAGCATCATTCACTGCTCTTAGTATTCCTCAGCTTTAAAAATATATACATTCGTCAGCTTTAAAAATATATACATTTTATATACAGGTATTCCTCAGCTTTAAAAATATATACATTTTAACCCTAGGATTTATCCTATTTTAGGAATTTGTCTCTTATAACTAGTCATAAATTTGGATGCACAAATTATACAAAAATGGTCACTGTAACATTATTTATAAAAGCAAAATATTGGAAAAATCTTAAATATTTAATAATAGGAGGGGACTTAAATGAATTAGACTAGACTCATAAGTTAGAATATTATGTAGCTATTAAAATGAATTTTTTGAGGAATAGTTAACACTTCAGGAAATTCTCAGGGTTTGATATAAAGATTATAATAAAAATTACATGTACAGTGTCTATTCAAATTTTAAAAATCTCAAATTATGTTTGCATTAAAATTATTGGAAGGAAATACATCAAAATATACTGCATATTTTGGGGCAATGGAATTTTGGGTGATTTGTTTTCTTCCCTGTCTATTCTTTCATTCATTCTTTCAGCAAGTCTTTATTGAGAATCTAACAAGTAATAGACACAATACTAGAGCTGCACATTCAATGTGGAACAAAAATTAAATGGCCTCTGTCATCATCATGCTACCAGTTTAGGGGGGAAGATATATATTAATAAAAAATCACACAAATAAATGTAAAATTATACCCATGATAAGTGCTAAGAAGGAAGGTGACTATGAGAGAATACAGTAGGGAATCTAGCATAATATGGGGTTTAGTTCACTGAGGAACTGATGAATGAACTAAAATCTGATGTCTGGGTAAAAGATTTAAGCTGATGCTTGGGGGACAGGAATAGTATTGTAAATCCCCCATACTAGGATGGAGCATGGTATGTTTAAAGAATTGAAAGGAAGCCGAGTGTGGTGATGTGGGAAGAGGGCTTGGGGAGAGTGATATAAGATTTTGTTTTTAACGTTTTATTCTTCTGCAACATGGAAAAGAAATTGGGAGGAAGAGAAGCAGAATCAGGGAACCAGGCTGGGGGATTTTAGCAGTAGGACAGGTGAGTGGTGATGTTACATTGGATTAAGGTGATGAAGTTGGGGATGGAGAGTCGAGTGAAAGAATTCAAGATGTACTTAGGAGGTAACAATGAAATTGACTTGATGATGGATTATACACAGGTGTAAAGGAGCAGGGGAAACTGAAGATGCCTTCTAGATTTAGATTGAGCAGCTGGTTGGAACATGGTGCCAATCATTGATATAGGGATGGGGGAGAGGATCAGGCTTGAGAAGGGAGGTAATGTGTTTGGCTTAGGACTTGTTAATATGAGTTACCTTTAAGATATTCAAGTGGGGATAATAGAAGTTAGTTGGATATATGGTTCTCAAACTCAGAAAAGTCAGAGTCTATTCATTATCTTATCCCTAGTGCCTGGCACATTTTGAGTGTCCAATACATTATTTGTAGAATGAATGAATGAATGGACTGGATAAATAAATTTGGGGGTCATTGGCTATGATTGATAACTGATATCCTATTGGATAAAATTCCTAAGAGCAGAGGATAGAATGAGAAGATAAGATGACATTAAAAAGCCCCTTAGAAAATCCTCTATTTAATGACTTTGAAGGAGGTGAAGGACACAAAAAGTAGAGAAGTAGTAAGGAAACTGGTTAAAAGGTTACCATGCAAACCAGCAGAGAGAGGTCAACCATGTCAAAAGTGCTGGTAAGCCATGTAAAGTGACAACTGAAAATATTTTTTGGGTTTAGATACTGAAAGCCTTTGATGACTTTAACAGGAGCTATTTGGTAACGTGTGAGTGGGAGGTAAGAGGAACAGCGAGTAAGGAAGATATCTAAATGGTGATGTGGGGGTAAAAGGAAGTTATTATTATTATTATTTTAATTGACAGTCATTGGGAAGGATGGATTAAGAGTGTGTGTGTGTGTGTGTGCGTGTGTGTGAGAGAGACAGAGAGAAATTTTAAAAACAAGAAAGAGAAGAAATAATCTATTATTTAAATTTCCTATGAAAGTCAGAGGAGATGAAATTCAATGCTATCATAAGTTCTAAAGGAATATTTTTAAGGATAATAAATAAAAGCTGTAGTAGTTAGGTGGTAAGAAGGTCTTTTTTATACTATTCTGTATTTTCCAGTGTCTCTATAATATGTATGTCACTTTTCTTATCAGAAAGTAGGTTAAAAAAAGACATCCTCATTTTACTGTCATTTTAGCCAATATTCTGAACTGCTAAATGAATGGAAATCTAGAGAAAAATGAATATATAGCAAATAAAAGTTTTGGGTAGATTAAAAAGTTTAGGTGAAACTAAACTAAACATAAACATTTTCTGAGTTTTGAAATTCCTTTGAGATTTTATGTCCCATTTCCCAGGACCACTGTCTCCAGGAACCTACTTTCAGCCTGGAAATTTTACTGGTTCAGGAACAAGAAGCTATTCTTCCAGACTGGTTTACCGTGGCCACTTCTGGGAAAAAAGGCAACATGTTCTGTTTTTGTCAGCATATTTAGAAAAAAAAGGTACATTATTGTTTTCAAAATATTTTTGAGGTTAACAGTCAAATGGAGGAGATTTCTTAGCATCATCAAGTTATAGCACGTTTGTGATATATTAATATTAGGGCCATAGATCCAAACATAATCTTCTTTTAGTAGGGACTTAGAGATCATCTAGTTCAGCAAATGTATTTTCAGACCAAGAAATTGAGGCTTAGAGAGAGTGACTTAATTAATACTGTAGCTTCTTTCCCTCATCCCCATTCTGGTGAGGAGGTACAATTTGTTAAACAGAGAACATAAATATTTCATAATAAAATATAAAATATTGTGGGACTTGCTAATATCAGCTCTCATATTCAGAACAAACTTGAATGCCCTCTCGACTCTTGTGTTTTTGGTCTGGTGGAATTCCCAATTAATGGCATAGCCTTACAGCAACATTTCCCAGACGGTTGTAACAAATGTTACTAGGTCTTCTATTAATGTTGCATAATATATTCCTCCTTTGAGGTTCACACCTCACCTTAGCATATGAAGAGTTGTCATAAGCCCTGAAGTGAATTATATTTTAAAACTGTTTAAGAGCCAGGCACGTTTATTATACATTTTTAAGAGTTGTATTTTTTAAATAATAGAGCAGGAAAAAACTTTAGAGATTTATTTAGGGTAGCAGGAGTGGGGATACTCAGACATGCAATTGTATGGAGAAACCATCACCAGTGCTCATTGAACTTTGCCTACCTGCCTCCCCAAGGTGTTGATTCCACCAACATTTTCCAGAGTGCATGCACTAGATCACAGCAAAGGGCCTTAAAGAATTGTGGAAAGCATGTTAAGCAACTATAGGAACCAGCAGAGCTTCAGTCACAGTTACAGTGGTCGCCTATCAAGATGACAAAAGGCTTCACCTGATAAAAATCATCCCTTACAACAATGGAAAATTCCAATTATTAGAGTTTTATGGATGGTTAAAGCATTGATTCTAAAAGACCCCTATTAAAACTGTAGTTATTCAAAATGGAAAGGGCAGTATATTAGAAGGGCAGGGTTGATGTACAACTGTGCAAAATGATATTGCTAAATTCCAATATTACTTTAACAAATTATTTAATAAAAGTGTTTCAGTGAAGAATAGGCCATCCAAAGAGCTACATGAGTGTTTACCTCATTTAAGTGAAGAATACTATAGAACCTGCATTTTTAAATTGACTTAAAAATTTCACATACCATAAAATACGTTCTCTTAAAGCATACAATCCAGTGGCTTTTAGTACATTAACAAGGTTATGCCACCATTACCAAAATCTGATTCCAGATATTTTCATCTAAAAAGAAACCCCATACACATTGGCAATCACTTACACTTTCTCTCTATCCCCAGAGTCTGGCAACCACTAATCTTTCTGTCTGTATGGATTTGCCTATTCTGGACATTTCATATAAATGGAATCATACCATATATGGCCTTTTGTGCCTGGCTTCTTCCACTAGCATAATGTTTTCAAAGTTCATCTATGCTATAGCATGTATCAATACTTTTTCCTTTTAATGGCTGAATAATATTCCATTCTATATATATCCAACATTTTTTTATGGGTTGCTTCCACTTGTTGACAGTTATGAATAATGCTGCTGTGAACATCTCTATACAAGTGTTTGTGTAGACATAAGTTTTCAGTTCTCTTGGGTATAAATCTAAGAGTGGAATTGCTAGAAATGGTAATTCTATGCTTAACTTTTTGACAAACTTCCAAACTGCTTTCTAAAGTGGTTGCACCCTTTTACCTTCTTATTAGTAATGTAAGAAGGTTCCAATTTCTACATATCCTGGACAACACTTGATTTTGTCTGTCTTTTTTATTTTAGCCAGCTACTGGGTGGGAAATGTTATCTCATTGTGGCATTTCCCTAATGGCTAATGATGTTGAGCATCTTTCCTGTGCTTATTGTCTATTTGCCTATTTTATTTTATTTTATTTTATTTTATTTATTTATTTTTGAGATGGAGTCTTGTTCTGTCACCCAGACTGGAGTTCAGTGGCGCAATCTTGGCTCACTGCAACCTCCGCCTCCCAGGTTCAAGGAATTCTCCTGCCTCAGCCTCCCAAGTAGCTGAGACTACAGGCATCTGCCACCACACCCGGCTAATTTTTGTATTTTTAGTAGAGACGGGGTTTCACTATGTTGGCTAGGCTGGTTTCGAGCTCCTGACCTCAGGTGATCTGCCCACCTTGGCCCCCCAAAGTTCTGGGATTACAGGCGTAAGCCAACATGCCTGGCTTATTTGCCTGTTTTCTTTCAAGAAATGTTGATATGGTTTGTCTCTGTCCCCACCCAAGTCTCATCTTGAATTGTAGCTCCCATAATTCCTATGTGTTGTGGGAGGGACCCAGTGGGAGATAATTGAATCATGGGGGGTGGTTCCCCCTACTGTTCTTGTGGTAGTGAACCCCTATTGCCTGACTATCATTCTCATTCTCTCATCTGCCACCATGTAAGACATGTCTTGCTTCCCCTTTGCCTTCCACTGTGATTGTGAGGCCTCCCCAAGCCATGTGGAACTGTGAGTCAATTAAGCCTCTTTCCTTTATAAATTACCCAGTCTTGGGTATGTCTTTATTAGCAGCGTGAGAACAGACTAATACAAATGTCTATTTAGGTTCCTTGCCCATTTTGAAGTTGGGTTATTTGTTTTTTAATGTTGAATTGTAGGAGTTCTCCCTATGTTAAAGGATACTAGTACCTTATCAGAGATAATCTACCAATATTTTCTCCCATTCTGTGTATTTTTCCATTTTCATGATAGTGTCCTTTGAACCATACATAAATGCACTTTTATATCAACTATCTTAGAACTAAAAATTTAGAGGCAGTTGCTAATAGTGAATGAAAATTTAACAGATCTAAATAAAATAAATGTTCAAGAACATTTTATTTTGTGGAACTTTTCAGTTTCTTTAAATTAAACTTAGAATTATTTGCTAAATATTTTACCGTTAAAACATTGAAATGAAGGATTTGCCTTTTAAATGGAACTCTTCATTTCATTGTAAAGAAAGAACAAGATGTCTTTGCCTTCATTCTTTCCTGACAAAACTGGCTCTTTATTGTACCCTTTGCTTAATCAGCATGAGAGACACTCTAGAGCAAGCTCATTCATGTTGAGGCACAAAAATATGTACTGATGAGTGAAAAAGCATTATCTTATAATTTTCAGTGTCCTGAAACTCATAGGTGGCTTTCCTAACTCTTTTTTCTAAACCATGTCTCAAGGACAATGCAAGAAAAAAAAGATAAACAAAACCTTAACAAAAACAACAAACAGTATCAGGTATCACTTTCAGTTTGGAGATCAGCGTTCCCCTGATTATTTAGTGGGAACACCTTTGTAACAGTTATAATGATAATGGTAAAAACACTTGCTATCTTTTATGGGATGTATCCTATATATTAATTCAGCTAATGCTGTGAAATGAATATTTTAGGTATCTCTATTCTCAGATGAGAAAACTAATTTTAGAAAGGTTAACTAACTTGCCTTAGATTGCACAGCTAGTTAACAGTCAAACTATAGCATCACTTTCAGAGACATTTAAAGGAGAGAACCTTAATCCTATACTGAACAGGCTGAAAGGTGATATTCTACTACATGCTTCCACTGATTATTTTATTTCTAAGGCAGTTTTCTTAACTTAAAGGTATATCCACCTGTGACTAATTCCTCTGTTCAGGGTTGGGATGATGATGTCGATGGTAATAATGAGGATATCAACAACAACAATAGCTTCTTTGAGTGCTTCCCTTTGTTAACACAAATATCTGCAAGCAATACTCTAAAGTTATATTATATCCAGTTTACAGATGAGGAAGCTGAGGGGTACAGTGGGCTGCAGCTTGTCTAGGGTTATGTGGTGGCAGAACTGAGAATAAACCCAGTTTTATTTGACTTAGAAACACTGAGCACCATTACATGTAGACAGAAGTTTTTGACTGATTTGTCACCATCATTTAGTTATCAATGGCTTTCATAGATTTTAAACCCTGGGATTTAAACATTGTATATAAGACCAGAGATGATAAATAAATTTAGCTTAATATAATTAATTGTACAGTGAAAATTCTCACATGTATAGAAGAGAAAAACCAAGAGTAAAACAAGTTACAGTAGTTATCTATTTGTTGCCTGCCAATTTCTCCCTTTGGCACCCACAGTAGCCTTGATTTCCCTTTGGGAACCATGTAGATATGAAAAGGTAACACCATGGATGGCTCCAGGGGTTATAAGTCAGGTTTGATCTAATTCAATTAGGGAAGTCCATTTTCCCAGATGTAGTAACATGTTCCCAGGTGGCCTGAGCTGGTCCAATCGGAAAGAATTTAGGACTTTTCCCAGGAACGCTAGGAAGGACACAGATGCTCTTCTCCAGTGTGTAAGGGCCTATCCTCGAACTACTGCAGCCATTTTTTTTTTTTTTTTTGAGACGGAGTCTCGTTCTGTCGCCCAGGCTGGAGTGCGATGGCCCGATCTCGGCTCCCTGCAAGCTCCGCCTCCTGGGTTCACGCCATTCTCCTGCCTCAGCCTCCCGAGCAGCTGGGACTACAGGTGCCCACCACCATGTCTGGCTAATTTTTTTTTGTGTGTGTGTGCTTTTAGTAGAGACGAGGTTTCACCGTGTTAGCCAGGATGGTCTCGATCTCCTGACCTCGTGATCCACCCGCCTTGGCCTCCCAAAGTGCTGGGATTACAGGCGTGAGCCACCGCGCCCAGCCTCATTTTTGTTTACATGGGGGAGTCATTCTGTGGACTGATAGGTAGAATGAAGAACTGAGAGCATTGCAGAGAATCGCATCTAGTCTTGATGTGATAACAAATGATATTGCCTGAAGCTTGATCAGCCTCTGAGCCTTTGAGTCATGTGAATCATTCCCTTCACCTGTTTAGCCATTTTGAGATGTTTTCCTAACTTTTGCAACACATCTGTACTGATGCCATCTTCTCTGATTCCACTTGCTGTCTCGACTATTCACATTTTCTGTTGTTTATATGACATCTTGTCTTACTAGTCAGCTTTTCATGTGTCATCTGTTTTTTTACCTTCAAGATTATAAGCTATATTTGTTGCATTAGAAAGAAACAGGTGACACTTCCCAAATTATATTTCATATCAGGAAATGTATGCTTCTTACTTAAGACTTTTGAGCGGTAGAGCAAATAAATTTTAGAACAAGAAGTGCTCTTGGCCGGGTGCTGTGGCTCATGCCTATAATCCCAGCACTTTGGGAGGCTGAGGCGAGTGGATCACAAGGTCAGGAGTTCAAGACCAGCCTGGCCAACATGGTGAAACCCCATCTCTACTAAAAATACAACAATTAGCCAGGTGTGGTGCTCTGCAACTGTAGTTCCAGCTACTGGGGAGGCTGAGGCAGGAAAATTGCTTGAACCCCGGAGGCAGAGGTTGCAGAGAGCCAAGATTATGCCACTGCACTCCAGCCTGGGTGATAGTGCAAGACTCCATCTCAAAAAAAAAAAAAGGTGCTTTTGTCTACATAATTTTTCTTATTAAGTAACAATAAAGCATTTAGCTGGGTAGCAAAGGAATTAAAAGCCTATCAGTGGTGTTTGGTGTTATTAAGAAACTATCACATTGTCATTCAGTTTGCTACTCTGTGTAAAGCAAACTGATGTACACCGAAATTGAGCTATCTAGTGTGAAGAAAATGTGTGTGTGAATGTGGGTGTTAGCACTTTCACCCTGGCAAACAAAATCAATATTGTGACATAGCTAGACAATATCCAAGAAATAATAGTGTATCTTAAAATATTCAAAAATTCAACCCATCAGTCTATGCACTTCTTGATCAAAGGTGTTAACAATTTTTATTAGGAGGGGTTCTTTATACTGACAAAAATGTGAAGATTCCTCACCCCCACATTATGATAATATGGTTTAGTGACTATTGAAGAGAAGATACTTTTGAATGGTGTTGGAAAATATACAAATCTAATAGAAAGGTTAGATAGAAAATTTATAACAAACATAAGATTGAGAATATATGCAATTGAAGAGTATATACGTAGGTGGATACTAATTGATTAGAATTTGGGAAGAGTCGCTATTGAACTCAAATATTCTGGATGAAGAAGCTGAGACATAGCTTTCCAATAATCAATTTTGAATGGATTTATGGAAAAAATGACATTTCAGTCAATTTAAAATTAATGGCTTTATTAGGCTGTTTTTGCATTGCTATAAAGGAAAACCTGAGACTAGGTAATTTATAAAGAAAGGAGACTTAATTGGCTCACAGTTATAAAGAAAAGAGACTTACTTGGCTCACTGTACAAGCCTGGCACTAATATCTGCTGAGCTCTGGTGAGGGCCTCAAGAAGCTCACAATCATGGTGAAGGGCGAAGTGGGACTGGGCATGTTACATGGTGGGAATGGGAGCAAGAGAGCAAGGGGTCATGAGGTCCCAGACTTAAACAACCAGATCTCATGTGAACTAACTGAGTGAGAACTCACTTATCACTTAATCACCAAGGGATGGTACTAAACCATTCATGAGGAATCTGCCCCCATGATCCAACTTCCTCCCACCAGGCTTCACCTCTAACATTGGGAATCACATTTCAAAATGAGATTTGGAGGAGACAAACATACAAGCCTTATCAATGGCAAAGAATAGCTTAGTGGTTTTGAGGGAGAAGTGGGTTACAGATCCTTGGCATTTCTTGGAAAAATATTGAGTGGTGGGCATAAGATGATGAATAGACTGGGGTATGCAGAGGAATGTCTGAGATGAGGGTAGGGTGACATGAAACATCCAGAGGTAAAGAAAATAATACGATAAACTTCTTGACACCATCTTCATTTTTGTTTTCATGACTGAGTCAGCATCAGTTAACTTCAACTCCCAACTTGCTTTTGGCTTCTACAAGGGACTTCTTTCCTGTTCACCTTGATCCACCCAGTGGAAAATTTCCATCATTTCTGTCTGAATGTTCTGCCTCTGAACCACTTGTATTCAAGGCCAGTGATCTTACCTCTTAACTCTTTCTGCACTCCATCCATTCCATTCCGTTCCCTGCCATCACCTTCTCTTTGTCTCTCATCCTTACTGTTTTAATAGCTTCCTGACTGGCCTCACTTGCTTCCAGTTTATTTCTACTCCATTTCATTATCTTCACTGTGACCAAAGTGAATTCTGAAACCCAGAAATTGCCCACGTATTTTATTGTGTATCAGGTTAGATGCTGCTTCAGGACAAAGACAAATCTCTGAAGGAAGGATTTTAAGATGTTAAAATCCTTAGATGGCAAGATCTTACCATCTTGCCCAATCTTTTTTTCAGTCTGATCCCTGCCATTCTCTACCATCCATGCAATGTTCTAGGCTCATGGAAAAGAGTTAGATGTTTCTTGAATATGGTATGCATGGATACATCTCTGAGGTGTTGTTTGTACTGTTTCTTTTCTTTCTTTTGAGACAGAGTCTTGCTCTGTCACCCAGGCTGGAGTGCAGTGGTGTGATCTCGGCTCACTGCATCCTCTGCCTCCCAGGTTCAAGCGATTCTCCTGCTTCAGCCTCACGAGTAGCTGGGATTACAGGTGCCCGCCACCATGCCCAGCTAATTTTTGTATTTTTAGTAGAAATGGGGTATCACCATATTAGCCGGGCTGGTCTCGAACTCCTGACCTCAAGTGATACACCCATCTCAGCCTCCCAAAGCACTGGGATTACAGGCGTGAGCCACCGTGCCCAGCTTGTGTTGTTTCTTTGCTTGAAATGCCAACTCTGTGCCCCAGTACCCCTTTTTACCCTAATCAAATGAAGCCACCCCAGTTGACTTCCAGAATCCCTCTTCCTCCACGGTAGACAATTTCTCCTTCCTCTGCATTTCCAAAAACACTCTGTAAATACCTCTCTTTAGCACTTATCAATGGAAATGTCAGAATTTGTTTTAACATTTCTAATCCCATATTGGGTTGTAAACCTCTGTGTATCCCTGACTCCAGCCAGGCCTAATATATGGTATCATTCAATACCCATTTGTTGAAAGACTATATCATTGACACCAAGAGGCAAATCTTTCTGAGCCTTTGTAGATGAGTGTACCGACTCAGAAACCTTTTGGTCCCTGGCCTCTGGGTAATGTGCTCTATCTAAGATAATAACTTCCTCTTGACTTTCTTCCACATATATCTGTGCATACACCAATGCAAAGAACACATACTGGATGGCTAACAAATAGTCATTTAGTAGATTTCTTATTCTCTTTAAAGGAAAAGCTGTATCATAAAGACCTTGTGTATGCTGTTGTCTTCTAATTAATATTAGCAAGTAAAGAATTTGACTCTAGCTGTGATAAGATTAGGAAATTCAAAAGGAGGTTGCATATCCCCTGTGCTTTTTACATGTTGAAGAGTGGAGGAAAAGAAAACAGTTTAGTGGCATCATACGACTTTGCTATTTTGGAGCTAACCTCAAACAGATTCATGGCTGTGTAGAGATGTGATTTATAATTCAGTTTACAGGCTGTAAAATGTACTAGTTTAAACCAGGAGATCTAGTGTGAGAATGCTTCAGTTTAGATCCATTCTCTGCCCTTTTAATGACTAACTGTATGACCTTGAACAAGTCACTCAACCTCTGTACATCTCAATTTCACAACATGGGTTTGTGAAGAATTGTTGGAGGATTCAATGACATAATCTATATAAAACACTTAGAATAGCATCAAGGACTTATAAAGGGCTCAAATAATGTTAGATATTATTATTATTTGTTCTCATTAATGAGTTATTACCAGTGGTATTCTATATGCAAAATATGAATGTCTGCTTTTTGTTTGTCCAAAACTGCTTGCTCATTCACTGATGTTAATTTTTGATGACTCCAACCAGTGGCTGTTAATATACATTAAATCATAATTATGAGTAATTACAAATCTAACTTCAGACATCTACGCAGTGCACAAAGTAAATCTATTAATTTAAAGTTGTCAAACTGCCTTGACCCAATTCTTGGCTAGAATTATCAGAATCGGAACATATTCTTAGAAAAAGTATGGGATAGCAAGTTCCCTTACACATATACCTAAACTCTGAACCTCCCAACCATTACGCATTTTGACTTCTAATGATCTCTAATAATAGAAAAAAAATAGCTGTTTTTGCCATGCTAATTAGCGTGGAATCATTACACCACAAACAACAACAATTACTCACAACACAGTGGCCTTACAATATTAGGAAAATGATAACATTTTTGTTTTTTTAAAAACTGTATGTTAATTAAGAGTCAATAGGCTTGGTCAAGCTTGAAGGGATTTCCAAAGTATTGCAATATAGAGGAGGCAAATATTGATTAAAACAACACAGCCTCAGGAAATTTCGTAGTGATCAGTTTGAATGCTTTATATTTGAACAATGGAATAAATATCATAGAAGTTAATTGGTAGTCAATACATTCTATGCAATATAGCCCAATTTATTATGCACTTAACAAAGAAATGTCTATCTACATAAGTGCAAAGTATCCTCAATTAATACTCTTTCTTACTGTCCATTTACAATTTATACAATGTGCAATATAGTATTAATTACATTAATAATTGATTAATCATGAATCACTCTCAAAGAATGCAGTGTTAAAACTCTTCTTGAACAGTTGGAAAAGCCCACATGTACAACTCACAATCCTGTCACTATGAAGTTAGGGGATGAATCTACTGTAGATGCATTTACTGAAGTTCGTAAAATTTAGGTAATTTTCGTTATGTCAAACAGAATTTATTAGTGGTCAGATATAACAAGTTCTTTGTGCAACTATTGCATTACAGAGTCATCCAGGCAATTCAAATGCAATTCACTTATATGCCAAGAGATACTGAGCTTTGAGAACTTCAATACGGATGACCTAGAATTTGGTAAAAGAATGCTGTGCAGATCATAGTTTGGGTTAACAAGCTCTTTGGAGTGGCTTTTATTATTCACTTTCAAGTTGCTTGTTTGAGTATTTCTAGTATTGGGCCAAGGAAAAAGAAATAAAGCCACATTTATCTCATGCAAAGGTTTATATGACCAACTGTAAATTAACTGTACAAATTGGGGGAGAGGCAAAAAGCACAGAGCTAATTAAAATACCTAGGTGATCCTTAGGTCTCCTATGTGTTTCAGCTTATTCTTCTTCCAACTCCTTTGCAGAGATACAAAAATAAAACAAAAGGGATTGACTTACATATCACCATGACCTTTCTCTCTACATACTGATGAAGATAATGAGCAGTGAAACAGAAAGCATAGGCAGAAGAAGGGAAAAGAAGGGCTCAAGATGATCTGCTACCATGTTAGGCTTAGCATAATCATAAATTGACTGCATTTGAATAATCCCTTTCCAAATTAAATGAGGATTCAGTGTCCAAATTTTACTTTGGAAAAAACTAAACACCCCCGTCAAGCCCCACAATATGCAATCCCTACCCTTCCAAAACTGCCTGATTTCTTACACTAAATTATTCCATTAGCAATGAGGTTTTCATTGCCTTTGAGCAGGAAGGCAGAGAAGATTAGAGAATGTGGTCTGGTACTTATATACAACGCAGCTATAACTTTGCCTCTTGAGTACACAGTAGGAAAGAGTACTGCAATGGACTGTTTTCTTCAAACTGGTTTATACTCAGATGACACCAAGCCATATAAACAGGAAAAGAAATGTACTAGACATGTATGGGAAATGTACTAGACATTCCCCATCAAAAGTAAATGTAAAATCAGGGTTCACTGTAAATTAGAGACAGGGATTCTGAAATAAGGAGAAGGATAGAAAATAAAGATGATTTGTTGATGAGTCTTGTTTTTCTGTTCACATTCCTTTCAACTCATTTATGAGGGCTGCATTTTTGTAAAGGTCTTTTGTAATGTGCCTATTCTGAAATGGTTGTGTGTGTGTGTGTGTGTGTGTGTGTGTGTGTGTGTGTCTGGTTGGTGTTGTATGTGCATGCTGTTTATTGTTGGTATATGTTATGAACTGCATATTTGCATTGCCCCAAGATTCCTGTGTTGAAACTCTAACCCCGATGAATGGTATTAGGTGGTGGGGCCTTTGGGAGGTAATTAGGTTTAGATAAAGTCATGAGGGTAGGGCCATTATGATGGCATTAGTGTCCTTAAAAGGAGAGAAGGAGACTAGAGCTCTCACTCTGGGCTGTCTGCAAAACAGGAAGAGGGTCCTCACCAGATACTGGATCTGCTGGTACCCTCACCTTGGACTTATCAGCCTTCAGAACTACATTTTTATTGTTTAAGCCACCCAGTCTGTGGTATCTTTCTCTAGCTTCCAGGACTAAGTAGGTATGTTTGTGAATAGCAGTTGGTGGGGTGTTTGTGTATGTGTGGTGGTTGGTGATGTGTGTGGTTGTTGTTGGTAAATATGTGTGTGTGAATGGTGGCTGGTTGTGTGTGTGGTAGCTGATGATGTGTATACTTGGTGGTGTGTATGTGTGTGTGTGTGGTTGATAGGTAGTGTGGGTTTAACTTCTGCCAGGTAGGCCACTGAATTAATATCTGGCCATTTGAACAAATGAATCTTTAGCATCCTTAGTTTATGGGGAAGCACAGATCAATGCTGAGATACTGGCTATTTGCTTTACAGTCTTTATTGCTGGCCAGTGTTTGTTCCAGTGAGATTTTATAGCAGTCCTTGATGAAGTCCTGAACCTTCTCTAAAAGCAGCTGCCCTTGAACTTAGCCTTCTTTAAAAGAAGCTGCCCTTTCAACTAGGGGAGATCCTCCTAGTTGAAAATCTTTTCAACCTTCTTTAGGAGGAGAAAGTGAATGATGAGAATGGAGTGAGAATGAGAAAAAATGGGAGGTAGAGGAAAAGAGGATTACGGAGAGACAGAGAACAAGAGAGACATTCTCTCTATGGAACTCTCTGCAACTCTGACAACCCTAGCATGATCTTGGCTTTTTCCAAATGAGGTTCTCTTTTACCATCAGAGTTGGCTGGGTTCCCAAGGCTAACAAGAATATCTCTAGTGGTGCCTCTCTGATTATTTGCAACTTCTGTAAATTAGCTGAGGACTAATGTCCTGGGTGATATCACAAATCAGCAAAAGACAGCCATCCCACCAACTTTATCTGGGACAAAATTAATCTTTTCAACTCTTTGACTAAAAAGACTTGATTCATACTAAGCCCTAATATCCCCTTTTGGACACATAATAGCCTCCCTTCCTTAGCTCATATAATTTTTAAAAGAATCAAATGGAAAAGGGGAGAGTATCTTCACTACTCATTATCTGTTGTATATACAAGGTGACTCTACTTCAATAATTGCAATGGCCAGAGAAGAATTATTGCTTCCTTGATTCTGTGACTCTGTTTTGTCCTCAGAAGGTGTATCCAAAAAAAATCAATGTCAGCTGGCTTTACAATAAATGTTTTTAATGGGCCTGCTGCTGCCAAGTCTGCTCAGGATGCTTGATCAATGTCTCTGCACCAGTGATAGAAGCACTGGGACTTCAGCAGCCTTGTTCTGAGCAGGCCTTCTCAGGGGCTCTTGATTTAAATGCTTACAGGGGTCAGACAGGTATTATAAATAAGTGGAGCAATTAGGCATATGACAATAGGAAATATGAGAGATGGTGTGAAATTGGAGAGTGTATCTCTCATGTAAAGGAGGCAGCTGCCAGTCACCCTTGTCAGTTACCATGAGGCAGTGAGGGCCCTGTGTTGCAGGAACATCTGATTTTTAAGATAAAATTTCTCATATGGTTTCTTTCTATATCTAGCATAATAAACAGACTAAGTTGGGCTCACATATGGTTAAACTTGTGAAGGGGTCATCTTGAATAAAAGAATTAGGGAAACTTCTAATATTAAAACTCCTTGTAGAAGCACATTTTTTGTTTCCTAGGGCTGTCATAATAAAATACCACAAACTGGGTAGCTTACAATGACAGAAATTTACTTTCTCACGGTTCTGGAGGCTAAAAGTCTAAGATCAAGGTGTCGGCAGGTTTGGTTTCTCCTGACACCTCTCTCTTTGGCTGGCAGATGGCCACCTTCTCACTGTGTCCTCACATGGTCTTTTCTTGTACTCATGCATCCCTGGAGTCCCTTTGTGTGTCCAAATGTCCTCTACTCAGGACACCAGTCAGACTGGATTAGGCTCTACTCTAATGGTTTATCTTAATAACCTCTTTAAAGGTTCTGTCTCCAAATATAGTCATGTTGTGAGGTGCTGGGGGGTTAGGGCTTCAACATATGAATTTGGAGGAGGGACACAATTCAGCTTGTAATGAGGCAACACTTCACCGTCTGGGTTCTGCAGAGGCAGGCAGCTCAGGCATCTGCACCCATTCTCCTCATTCGGACCAGTAGACAAGTACATATTACAAACAAGGAGGGAACAACTCCAGCATCACATAGACAGTGACTTAATTAATGGTTTATGCCTATCCCTAGACAAGAATCCCAAAAGAAACTTGTGATTAATGCAGATTATAAAGGCTTGCTAGAGAGAGTGTGGAAGTACTCAACTCCTGCAACAGAATCAACTTGCTTCATCAGTGCAAGGCATATTCCATTCTGGAGATGGCATTGTCCTTAAATAGTTGGTAATTGGTACTTCAGTGCATTCCAGCATTTGTTATCAAGCACAGATCCTATTCTGTAAGACAAAGCATCTGTGGAGAGAAGTGGTGGTTTATGCTCTCCATCTGTGTGTTGCCACAGTCTTAGAAGTCAGTAACTGCTTAGCCTTCCAGATAGAGGCTCCCACATTGCTGATGAGAATAACTTCACAAACTGTTTTCTTCTGGTCAAGATGAGTTTACCTATTTTGGACAACAATAAAAAAAAAAGCACACTAGAAATTGAATATCCTAAGGAAGTGCTTGAAGCTCTTCACTTTAAACAAAAGTTTATGTTCTTTTTGTTGGGTGGGAAGAAAACCAACAAAATAAATCTGGTAACTTAAGAATTTGATACTGACTTATACAACTCCACAGCAAGAAAAAAAACACAATTGAAAAAGCAAGCAAAATACTTGAATAGAGATTTTTCCAAAGAAGACATACAAATGGCCAACAGTTATATGAAAAGGTGCTCAACATCACCAATCAGCAGAGAAATGCATATTAAAACAGCAATGAGATATCAAATTACACCTGTTAGGGAGGGCTATTGTCAAAAGGACAAGAGGCAAGTGTTGGCAAATGTCTGGGGGAAAGGGAACATTCGTACATTGTTGTTGGGAATGTAAATTTGTACAGCCATTATAGAAGACTGTATGGAGGTTCCTCAAAAAAATTAAAAACAGACCTACCATATAGCCCAGCAATTCCACTGCTGGGTATACAACCAAAGGACATGAAATCAGTGTCTCTAAGAGATATCTGCACCCCCATGTTCACTGCAGCCTTATTCACAATAGCCACGATATGAAAACAATCCAAGTGTCAACAGATGAATGAATTAAAAAAATGCAGTGCACACACACGAATATTATTTGGCCATAAAAAAGAAGAAAATCTACCATTTTTGAGAACATGAATGAACCTGGAAGACATTGTTAAGTGAAACAACTCAGTCACAGAAACACAGGTACAGGATGATGTCACTTATATGTGAAATCTAAAAACATCAAACTCATAGAAACAGAATAGAACAGTCATGACCAGGGATTAGGGATGGAGGAAATAGGGAGATGTTGATCAAATGGCCCAACTTTTAGTTACAAGATGAACAAATTCTGGGAATCTAAGGTATAGCATGAGTGGTGATGAATGTGTTAATTAATTAGATTGTGACAATTATTACACAATGTATACGTATATCAAGTCATCACCTTGTATAATTTGAATATATGCAATCTTCAGTTGTCAATTCAGTATTTTTTAAAAGAATTTGACTCAGTGTTCTCATTTCACATGTCTATATCTCACTTGGTTACTGGCTGAATCAAAATGGTGTTGTAAGTGCTGCAGCATTTTTGCAATCCGATGAGTAGAGCATCAACATATGGTATTATATTTGGAGTCCTAGGAAGTAGGGTTTTCTGGAAAATTTCTAGGCATCAAACGGCTGTGAGTAGATTCTTGACTTCAGCTTTCTGAGTCAGTTTTTTCACTTAAGAGTTTGGATTTAGGTCTCCGAGGCTCTAGTTCATCCCTGTGAAGTGTGAGGGGATAGAACAACAGGGTTGGGGTGAGAGTTGTCATATGTGGGCCATGTGTACCCCAAGACAGAGAAAGCTCATCTGCAGAGAAGGATACAAATAAAACAGACAAATCAAGAGAAGTAGAAAAGGGAGCCTCTTCACTCCTAAGGTAGTGATAAGTTAACCACCGCCCCTAATTCCCAATTCCTTGCTTCAATCTCTGGTGCAGTCCAGGTATATTTTCTGCCCTTGGGTTACATGGAATATCCATATATCTTTCTAGTGAATACCACTGTTCACTTAAGATACATTGAAAGTTTCTGTTTATTGAAAGTTTCTGTTTATTGCAATCAAAATACACCCTAGATCAAATCAAGCAATCAGTTAATCTTGAGAATCATTCAATTCTGAATAATCATCCCAGATCTTTTCATTTCTTCATTTCTAGATTGTCTTTGTAGTCAATTGTAGATTTTCCCACCAGTTTACACTCTTCCCAAGTTTTGAAGAAGCAAATGCGACATTTTTATTTCCCAGTTTATATTACTTCTGATCAGATTTTCTATAGTTTGAAGGTTTTACTTCTGAAATACTTCTGAAATATGGAAGCCAAATATGCTAATTTTAACAATACAGTACTGGTCCACAATTAGCTTTCACTAAATAGCAAAAATTGATTCATTTTTACTTCTTTTCCCATCTTTCATGTGGCACAAACCTTGTATTGTTGGGTAATACATTTCTGGTTTCTAGGTGGGTATTGATCTGGTCTGTGCTTCTAAATGCCTGTTAGAATTGGTGCAATAAATCTATCAGTTACCTGAATTCAGATACCATCAGTATATTTCAAATTTCTTATCTCTTTTTTTACTCATCTTCTGTGGAGAAGTGCAAAATAGTCTAGTGCAGAACAACTTAGGGCTAGATGAAGATTCATTTTAATGGGGAATATATGGGATGTGCTGTTTAATTAAAGGTATAGTTTAGATCTCTATTGCTCCTCTAAATTAAATGCCCTACAGTCACTTGGTACAAAAAGTCAATTGGATAAACAGGGCCAGACCTAAAGTAGACTGGCTGTCTCTGTCAGGTGTAAAGCCCATGGGGTTAACACTTCCTTTGGAAGAAAGCACCCTCCTGTTACTATGATTTGATAGCTCTGCCTTCAGCTCTAGAAGCTGTGGCCAGGTAATTAGTGGTACATCCTTAGGGTAGCCCCTGCATAGCTGTTACATGTAATTTAGGCAAGGATATGGCCTCCTTAAGTTAGAGCTTTCCTAATGCCTTTACGTGTTCTTTTTATTAAAAAAAAGGCATAACTCTAGTTTATACAATTAGAAGTGACTATGTACAACAATGTGAATATACTTAACACTATTGAACTGTACACTTAAAATGCTTCAGGCGGTAAATTTTATGCTATGTGCATTTTACCGTAATTCTTTTTAAAAATAATAAAAGTGGCTTGTGATCTTTTTCTTACCTGTGGTTTTCCTGAAGCCACAGGCAAGTGCTTATGTAGGCTAAAATTGTTCATTTGGTTTTAAATTTATATTAAAGGTTGTCTTAAATTAACTGCATTCTACCAGTCACGTTAATGTTGAAGAGTCTCAAACATCTAGTAAATATCCCTGCTTTCCTCCTGTTCAATTTCTTTCTATGAACATTTATCAAGCATTGGTGTATCTGAGACTAGACAGAGGAATGAGAAGCAGGCTTTGCTCTCTGCCCTCAAGGACATGCAGACTGGTTGGGATAAGTGACAAGCAAATACTGGGCAACAATTCTGAGAAAGATGTCTGCACGTGATATTTAGAAAAATCCAGGAAAGGATATCCAGCCAATTCTGGAGTTGGGGTAGAGAGCAGACATGCAGGGCTCACCAGACGTATTGTCTGAAGGAAGAGTGCGTAAGGAATAGCTAGATGAAGAAAGGAGAGCAGGGCATTGCAGACAGAAGGAACAACATCTAAAAAAAATGCAAAGCATCTGGAGAGGGGGCATAAAATACTGCAAATAATTTCGTATCTTTGGTAAGTAGTATTTGTATGAGAAGGAACTGGGCAGAGGATAGGAAAGTGGGGGAAGTGGCAAGAAATGAGGCCTGACAAATAGTCAGGGTCTGATCTTGTATGCCATGTTCAAAAGATTGAACTGTGTCCTAAACCTTCCCCAAAATGTTTGAAGAAGAACCTTAGAAAGAATGTAAACAAGAAATTCCATCAGATTACCGTTTAGAAATATCACTTTGACAGTGCTGTTGAAATGAATTAAAATGAAAAAGGTGGATGACTTTCCAGTAATTCAGGAGAGAAGTGACAAAAGTCTGAACCAGAGCTGTGGGGCTGAAGGAGAGGAGAGAGAGTTGAGCAATACAGGGGTGATTAGATATGAGAGGAGTGAGGAGGGAGAAGGAAGGGTCAAGAAGAAGTAGCATTTTAAATGCTACACTGAAGATTTGTGCATTTCTCTCTATGTAAATTCCCTTCACCCAAATAACTGTAGTTAATAATAGCTATGCTCAGTGTTGAGAGGTGAATTGAACTGATGACTACAAACTACTTTGAAATAAGATGGATTAATAGAAGGCTAGATGGATTGATATGTGATAAAGCAAGCACAGCACAAATGATAGCTGTAGAATCTATGTGGTGGGTTTATGGGTATTCACTGTATAATTCTTTCAATTTTTCTATAAGACTGATAATTGTCAGAATAAAATATGAGGTAAAATGTTGCTCCTATTGTTCTTTATGCAGTGTAGAGGGGTTATAATATGCCTTATTGTGCAAAACAGTTATAATTTGAATAACATGAAAACCTCATCACATGCACTGCTTCAATAATATATAGCATTTCCATACTGTGGTCATATTGATAAACTAATGGATATTTTACTTCAATCTGTTGGATTTGTGAGCCATATTTTTTTCTTCTCCAAATTAGCTAGCATATTTGCAGGTAAATGACCAGAAAAACCATATATTGCTGTAAACATCAACAAATAAAATATATGCCCTACTGCTTACTCCAGAGTATGTTATTTTATTTAGAAACTGGTGTAGTTGACTTTGGGTACTATGTGTGGGGAATGGGGAGAGGGTGCTAATTATATCTGAGAAACAGATAAATAAACAAAGATTTCCTGATTTTTTTTGTGTGAGCAGGGCAATGATTGTGTCCTTAAACAAAGTAGACAATCCAGGAAAAAAGAGTAGATAGGGAATGGGCGGGGGGAGGCAGAAAGGATTATTTTAGGTTTTACATGCTGAGCCTGAAGTGTTGCAGACAGTTGGACATATGGTTTTGGAACTCAAGAGAAGGTTCTGTGCTGGAGATGGGGAGTCATTAAAATATACCAGTGAGTCATTGGAATATATCCAGATGGTGATGTAGATGAGACCCTGGGAGAGCGGGGCAGAGTGTAAGAAAAGACGACACAGTTAGGACTCTGAGGAACATTTCAAAAAAACAGAGAAGTGGAACCTCACTTTGAGACTAGGAAGATATGTCCAGATAGGTAGGTAGGTAGGGAGAGAAAAAGAGAGAAAGAGAGAGCGAGAGAGAGAGAGAGAGAGAGAGATCGATCATGGATCTGAGAGGAAAGAGCCAATCAGAAGGAGGGAGTAGGTGAGTGATTCGTAGTGTTAGGTGCTCCCCAGAGTTCAAGTGAGGTTAAGGCTAAGTAGTTACTACTGGGTTTGGTGGTTGTACATAATCAGAAATCATGGTGAGATCAGTTTTGGTGAAGAGATGAATTATAGCGTAATGAGGAGTTTACATGCAAATAGGACGTTAAGATGTGGATACAGCAACTATATTCTTTAAAGAAGTATGGCTATGACAGGTTAAGCAGCTTTTTTGTTATGATCAGAAGGACTCAAGTATGTCTGAGGGACAAGCTCCTTGGAAATAGATTAAATAAACAGACGAGAAGGGGTAATAACTGGAATGGCTGTGAAGGGAAGGGACTCTGAGGTCAGGTGGAGGGTCTGGGGTTGGATGGGTTTAGGGAGACCTTCCTGCTCCTTCCACTGAGATGGGGGAAAGAAGGTGAGGATGGGTGTGACTAAGTTCCTTTTCCGGGTAGGGAGAGAGGATGGGCAGGAAGGTGAAGAAGCTCAGTTACGGCATCTTATTTGTCCCATGAGGTACATTATGAGGTCACCAGGCAAAAGTGATAGGGAGAGTGGTGGGGTAAGGGACTTATGAAGAGAATAATATATGGAATTGTGAGCAAGAGCAGAATAGAACATGGAAGGAAATGCTGGCCATCAGAAAGCACAAGTTGGGTAGTGTTTTCCAAGAGCTCTCAGTTACCTAAATATAGGAGATGTCTACCTAACCTTTTCCATTCTGATAAGCTTGTGAGCTCTCAGATGCCTTCTGCTCTGGATTTAAGCCTCATCATAGGCAGAATGTACCTGGGGCTGATAGCTTTTATTTTGTAAAGAAATTTTCCACCTGTACAAATTACAAGAAATAAACAACAACAACAACAAATGTGTTTAAACATGTTATTACTGGAAATCCCATTTGAAATACTGCCCATTTTAATGTTTTGATATTAGCATCATAGTCAGGTTGACCCCCACACCAGTATGACCACCAAAGCTGGGCATGACCTAGTATGTATATTACATTTTATAGCTTGTCTCCTTGGGCAGGTTGTGTATTCTGCTTCTAGAAGGCTGAATGTTCCCTTATGGCAAGACAGAAGTTGCCAAGTCTAACCCTACCCCCTAGCTCCTATCTACTCAAGTGAGAGGCAAGATGTCACAGCTTTAAATCAAGATTGCATTATTGACCTTTTTGTTTCCCATTGTCCAACTGTCATCTCAGTGTTCTGCTTTCAGGATTGGAAAAATTGCCTCCAATCCTGATCTCTACTATTTCAAATGTGGTTCAGGTTAGGAGTCAACCTATGGTCAGCCTCTGGTATGGGTCTTTCTGTGTGCAGCTCTAAGATGCTTCATTTTGATACCGTGTTTCTCATTCTGAATTGATCTCAACCTCAATTTCAGCAGCAAGTCTCTTTCTACAATCCCCAGCCTGTAGAGATCCTACAGGTAAGCAATTTCTTGTCTTCTTCAATGTTCATGTCACCCACTGCTCCTCGCTGGCATCAAAAAATCCTATCACTACATTTTTCCTGAGTCACTGCACTCAAGTGACAGAACTCCTTGGAAGCTAAACCAGACCTCACTCAGTTTCCCTCAGAGTAAGATAAGCAAATGTTTTCAGAAACAGTTTGTGAAGTATTGAGTCAATTCAGAATCAAATTCCCATATTATTTCCAACATTTCCTCTCAACTTTGAAAATGGCATTTTTAATTTAATCCCATTCTTTAGATTCAACTAAGTCATTCAGACTGAATGGCTTCACTTCTCTGTCTTCTGTTTATGTAATGGTGCTCCCCAGGGTCTTAGTCAACACATATTTATTGAGGACCAACTTGAGCTTGTCATTGGTGATAAGGAGGTGAATAAATTATAGTACCTGTCATCAGACACACTCATAGTTTGGCAAGAGACAAGATGACAGTTAATACATAGCAGCAATTCTCAAAATGTAGCAAAGACATTAATCAACTGGAAGGCTAAATTCTTTAGCCCATCCTTAGATGTGGGGGAGTTGAGGATGTGCCAGAGAAAGGTGGTGAGTTGATGCAAAAGATGTGAGAATTACACTTTGAGAAACACTGAAAGACAACGTGTAAGGGTTGCAATAAAGCTATTGACTCTGGGTGCTCTGGGAGCCACAGAGGAGCTGACTGTCTTGTCAAGGTAGGTGGTAGAGGTGGGGGAGGCTGAGGAGAGGTTTTATGGAATAACTTCACTAACTCCCCTCACATGGCCTGTGAGGATGAAGTGCCCCCTTTTGGCCCTTTGTCTCTAAAACCTCTTCTAAAGTATGTTCTACTTGATCTGTATTGTGCACCCTTCTGTCTTAACATGTTTTTTTGTTTTCTTTTTATTAAACAGTTATACTGTCGGCAACTTTGTGGGGTTTGTGTGTCTCTTCCCATTTCTAGACATGTTGTAATTAAGTGGCGGTTTCCTTCGAGACTGAGTTTCCCATACTAAGCTCCTTATTTCCAAATTTCAGTTGCTCCATGTGCTTTTTGCCTTTAGCAAAGTTCTTTTTCTTAACCCCAAACTGAAAATTCCATTCTTACTTTTGCAGTCATTGAATGCATTGTTTGCTTCGGTCAGTTTGAAAGAAAGAGATGGGATATCATCTTGTGGAAGTGGACTGCAAAGGAAGTGTCCAACTAAGAGCAAAATATTTTCTTTCTAGGAATCTATTAGCTTTCATGGGCATGAGTTTGTAGTTTTTACTCTTGGAAATTTTGCTGAGAGAAGACTACACAAGCAGACCTGTTAGAGCAGTTGATGATAAATGTGTATGAAAGGTTATCAATAGACAACGTAGTACTTTAACATTTATGTCTTTGAATTTGCACTTTGATGTGGAGAAAGTACAAAATGTATCACATGCAAATCTTTATGTAGCTAGTCTCTTATATAAGTCATCACTGAGAAATAAGAAACAATGTCAAGCTTTGAATTCTTTTTCTTTTCCTTTATCCAGTGTATTATTTCCCTCAAATTGAAATGTTGACATATAGGAACAAGACTTGTGTTATGTTGTCAGGGGGGAGAGATGTGAAAAAATTGTTATGCATTTTACAAAAGAAGATGCCATGAGCTGAATTGTGTCCCCAACAAAATTCATACGTTCAAGCCCTGACCCCCATTGTGACAGTATTTGGAGATCTGGCTTTCAGGAAGTACAATAATTGATGTTAAATGAGATCATAAGGGTATGGACATATCTGATAAGGTTGGTGGCCTTATAAGAAGATCTTTCTGTCCTTGAGCACGTGCAGAAAAAAAGCCAAGTGAGCACACAGTGAGAAGGCTGCTGACTGCAAGCCAGAAAGGGAGCCCTCACCAGAACCTGACCATGCCAAAACACAGATCTTGGACTCTTAGCCTCCAGATCTGTAAGAAAATAAATTTCTGTTGCTTAAGTTACACAGTCTAATGGTATTTTGTTATGGCAGCCCAAACAGACTAAGACAAGACATGCTTATGAGCATCTGTGGATTCAGTCTCTAGTTCTGATTCTGCCACCTTTAGCTCTCGTGGCTCTAAAAGTTTCAAGAGACCCCACTTGCCTTTCTGCAGAATGAGAGGGTCAGACTGGCTAACTCCTAAGATCTTTTCAAATTTTCAAAATCTTTGATTCTAGTTATATCAAATGAAGTTCTTTGTTGAAGATCATATAATACCAAGTCCGAAGCAGGCTTCAAGGCCTTTTTGCCTAACTCTCTCATTTAGTGGAAGAGGAAACTAAGGCCTCAATAGATTAAATGATATGGCTTTCCCAGTGTCACACAGATACTCCTGGCAATGCCGGGAAGTGTAGTTTTGTTTGTTCCTCTGCCTATTACACTGTTCAGTGGGTTGTCAGCTGTTAAATAAGAATAATATTTTCTATAATGGACCTATTTCACTGGGGAAATGTTAATGAGCTGGAAAATACTGAGCTTTTCAGAATAAAGATATTTTTATTATTGTGTTTGATTTATGATAAAAATATTCTGTAAATGTTTTCTTTTGAAGTTACCTATTATTACATCTAAATATTTTTCTCTAAATATTTATTAATAGTAGTGCCAATATAGATACATAGTAATATTTTGTTGTAAATTCTGTATTTGAGAGTAACATATGAATATGGTAATCAAATAATACAGATGAGATGAAAAATTTCTTACCCACTCTTCTCCATCCCGAATTATGTTTTCCAAAGAAAACATCTTTTAGCTATTACTTTAAAATTGTTTTTGAAGATTACCTTGATAAATTTAGATAATGTACTTATTCCTGTACTCCTCCATAAATCAATAGATTATACCCATAGACTTCCTATTAAGAAAGTCAAGACTTTTAACTCATTTACCTTACTCTTACATCTCTATCTTCCATGCCTAAGTTAGATACATATATTTAGTTTTTCTAAATCTTTGTAACTTTAAATAATATAAAATTCTGTTTTTTTTTGTTGTTGCTGTTTGTTTGTTTTTTGAGATGGAGTCTCACTCTGTCACCTAGGCTGGAGTGCAGTGGCGCAATTTTGGCTCACTGCAACCTCCGCCTCCTGGGTTCAAGCGATTCTCCTGTCTCAGCCTCCCACGTAGCTGGGACTACAGGTGCATGCCACCACGCCCGGCTAATTTTTGTACTTTTAGTAGAGATGGGGTTTCACCATATTAGTCGGGCTGTTCTCGAACTCCTGACCTCAGGTGATCCACCCACCTTGGCCTCCCAAAGTGCTGGGATTACAGGCGTGAGCCACTGCTCCTGGCCAAAACTCCATTGTTTTGACAGAATTTCTTGATCTCTTTCTTTGTAAAATGAGTACGTCTATGTAAAAGTAGGACCCCTACTCTTTTCTCATTTTTCCTTTCCTGCTTCTACATCCGCCTATCAGCTATACTTTTGCTATTACATTATCAAGGTTAGCATTTACGTTCCTTTCTGTAACCACATATGTTTCTCCTATGCTTGTCCAGACCTTGATTTTAAATTTTAAAAACCAATGAAACAATGCTTAACATTTTCTCTTTAAAGAATGTTTTGGGACCCCAGATATTCTGTGCAAATAGATGTTTTGTAAAAATGGAAGTTGGAAACTTGCCAGCTAGGCAATTTTGGATTAAAAATTGCATTTATTTGAATTATGATGGGAGATAAATGCACTATTCTGCACTTTCTTTTTTTAAATGACAGTATAATTAAATTGCCAGAAAGTGTCATGAATATTTTTAATTTTTTAAAAAACCGTGTTAATTTTTATTAAATCAGAATTTCTGGTTTGGTTCAAAAGACTGATTTGACATTGCATTAAATTGTATTTCTTTAGGAGTCTTGATATTGACTCTTTAACTGTTTCACTCACTGCATTTGGTAAAATTATACTTTTAATATGTTTCTGCTGTGCGATGCTTAAAATTATTCCATGTAATTAATCAGAACCTTATTGTAAATCATGCTAGTGTCACACCAAAAATATTTTGTTATTGTTAAAAGCGTTAAGTATGGTAGTTGGTTTGTGATGAAGGGAAAATCTTAATCCTAGTATTCTCCCTTGTACTGAATTATGCTATGTCCAGTGAAGCTTGTAGGAGGTTTCTGTGGGTTTTGGGTCAAGTGTGTCAATATTTTAAAATTATTATAACACCTCTAATACATTGTGTGTTTTTTTGCGGTCATATTTTTCAGTATGGTTGCTAGGAAGTGTTTGTATAGCAGTGACTACAAGTCTCTATGCCTTTTTGATGAAAATATATTCTTGACCTTCCTTACCTATTTAGCATTTTATATCTCACAGACATAAATCTCGGAGCTAAGCTTAGCTCACATAGCTCTGTATATTTTCACTTTCCCAAGGGTAGCTATATCATGTCTGAGGTAAGAAGATCAATACAAAATAGGATTCTCTAAGTAAGGGGTAAACCAGCAGCAAATATAGCCCTGACAAAGCATTTAGTGGCTTCCTGTTTGTGATATTCATCAACGCTAGAATGCTGACTAATACCAGGATTTGAGCTCTGCAGAGAACTATATGGGAGCAACATATCTGAGACAGTCTTTATACTTGTCATGGTGTCTGGAGGTTTTTATTTTTACGATAGATTGCAGTGGAATTCCCCTTTAAGGCTCTTAACTCCTGATTTAATCACATTTCTCATTATGACAAAATTTATTATGAACTAGTATCACTATAGTTTCATGGTCTCTCCTAGATTATGAAATCCTGAAGAATATTGATTATATTTATTTTCTTTATATCTTTAAGAGTGTACTGCAGGATGTTTCTTATAAATGAGATATTTGGCAAATGCTTATTTTCTGTCTGATACTGTGCTAAACTCTTTATATGCATTATTATTATTATTATTTTAATTCTCAGAATAACTCCATGAGGTTTAGTCCTATTTCACAGATGAGTAACTTAAGGAAAAGAGAGCTTAGGTCACTTGACCAAAGGCATACACCTAGTTAAATGATGCAGCTAGGATTCGTCTGTGTGCATGAATTCTTCCAGATTGTCATGTAGTTGGACTCATACAGTATGTAGCCTTTTAAGATAGTTTCCTCCAGTTAGTAATATGCATTTAAGTTTTTGCCATGTGTTTTCATGGCTTCATAACTTATTTCTATCTAGTGTTAAATAATATTTCATTGCCTTGACGTACTACAGTTCATTTATTCACTTACCTACTGAAGGACATCTTGGATGTATCCAAGTCTTGATAATTATGAACAAAGCTGCTATAAACACCCAGGTGCAAGATTTGTGTGGACATACATTTTTATGTTTTCTGGGTAAATACCAAGAGGTGAGATTGCTGGATCATACGGTCAGAGTTATATTTAGTTCTATAACAAACTGCTAAACTGTTCTATTTTGCATTGCCATCAGCAATGAATGAGAGTTCCTGTTGCTCCACATCCTTGTCAGCATTTGGTGTTGTCAGTGTTTTAGATTTTGGCCATTCTTAGATGTGTGTAATGGTATCTTGTTTTAACCTGCGGTTCCGTAATGACATGATGTTGAACGTCTTTTCATATGTTTATTAGTCATTTGTATATCTTCTGTGGTATCTATTTAGGTCTTTGGCCTATTTTTTAACCAGGTTGTTCATTTTTTTATTATTGAGTTTTAAGAGATTTTTGCATATTTTGGATAAGATTCCTTTATCAGATGTGTCTTTTGCAAATATCTTCTCCCAGTCTGAGGCTTGTCTTCTTATTCTCTTGACATTGTATTTTGCAGAGTAGAACTTTTAAAATTTAATGAAACACAACTTATTAATTCTTTCTTCATAGATTATGCCTTTGGTGTCGTATCTAAAATATTATTGCCATGTCCAAGGTCATCTAGGTTTTGTCCTATGTTATCTTTCAGGAGTTTTATAGTTTTGTGTTTTACACTTAGGTCTATTATTTATTTTGAGTTAATTTCTTTGAAGGGTATAAGGTCTATGTCTGGATTGATTTTTTCATGTTTGGATGTCCAGTTTTCAACCACTTGTTGAAAAGACTATCTTTGCTCCATTGTATTGTCTTTGCTCCTTTGTCAAAGGTTCTTTGACTATATTTATTCAGGTCTATTTCTGGGCTATCTATTCTCTTCCATTAATCCATGTGTTTTATTCTTTCACCAATACAACACTGTCTTGATTACTGTAGCTTTATAGTAAGCCTGGAGGTTGGGTAGTCTCAGACTTCCAACTCTGTTCTCCTCCTTCAATATTATATTGGCTACTCTGGGTCTTTTGCCTCTGGAACAAACTTTAGAATCAATTTATCGATATCCACAATATAACTTGCAGTGATTTTGATTAGAATTGCATCGAATCTATATATCAATTTGGGAAGAACTGACATCGTGACAATATTGAATCTTCCTATTTATAAACATGGGATATCTCTATTTATTTAGTTATTTGATTTCTTTCATCAGAGTTTTGTAGTCTTTCTCACATAGACCTTGTACATACTCTGTTAAATTTAGATCTAAATATTTAAATTTGGGGAGGAGTTAATGTAAATGATAATGTGTTGTAAATTTCAAATTTTACTTGTTCCTTGTTAATGTATATGGAAAAGTGATTGACTTTTGTGTGTTAATCTTGTATTCTGCAAACTTGCTATACTTGTTTTTTAGTTTCAGAAGGATTTTTGTTGTTCTTTTGAAATTTTTCTATAGATGATGAAGTCGTCTGTGAACAAAGACAGTTTTATTTCTTTCTTCTTAATCTGTATACCTTTTATTTCCTTTACTTTTTTTGCATTTGCTAGAACTTCCAGTATGATTTTGAAAATAAGGTGAAAGGGACATACTTGCCTTGTTCTGATCTTACTAGGAAAGCTTAAGAGTCTCTCACCATTAAGTGATGTTAGCTGTAGGTTGCTTTTTGGTAATGTTCTTTACCAAATTGAGGAAATTCCCCTGCATTTTTAGTGTGCTGAGAGGTTTTGTCATGACTGGGTATTAGATTTACCAAACATTTTTCTGCACCTATTGATATGATCATGTGATTTTTCTTCTTCAGCCTGTTGATATGATGTGTTATGTTAATTGATTATTGAATGTTGCCTTGCATGTCTGGGTTAAATGTCACTTGGTCATGATGTATAATTCTTTTCATACATTGTTGAATTCAATTTGCTAATATTTTGCTGAGGATGTTTGCATCTATGTTCATGAGAGATATTTGTCTGTAGTTTTCTTTTCTTGTAATGTCTTTGTCTGATTTCAGTATTAGGGGAATGTCTGCCTTATGGGATGAATTAGAAAGAATTCTCTTTGCTTGTATTTTCTGGAAGAGATGGTAGAAAACTGGTGTACTTTCTTCCATAAATGTTTGGTAGAATTTACTGGTGAAGTCTTATGAGTCTCATGCTTTCTATTTTGGGAGGTTATTAATAATTATTCATTCAATTTCATTAAAAATATAGGTCTATTCAAATTGTCGATTTCTGCTTGTGTGAGTGTTGATGTATTGTGTCTTTTAGAAACTGGTTCATTTCATCTAGGTTGTCAAATTTATGGGCATAGAGTTGTTCGTACTATTCCTTAATTGTCCTGTTAGCGTCCTTTGGACTCTTCAGTGATGTATCCTCTTTCATTTCTGATATTAGCAATTTGTGTCTTCTCTCTTTTTTTCTTAGTTAGCCTAGCTAGAGATTATTAATTGTATTAATCTTTAAAAAAAGAGCTTTTGGTTTTGTTGATTTTTATTATTAATATCTTGTTTTACATTCCATCAATTTCTGCTCTAATTTTTATTATTTCTTTTTTTTGCTTACTTCAGATTTAGCTTGTTCTTCTTTTTTTAGTTTCATAAGGTGGAAACTTAGGTTACTGGTTTTTGGATCTTTCTTATTTTCTAATATATACATTAGATGCTATATATTTCCTTCTTAGCACTTCTTTCACTGCATCACACAAATTTTGATAAGTTGCATTCTCATTTAGTTCAAAATATTTTAAAATTTCCTTTTTGATTCATGTGTTCTTTAGAAGTGTGTTGTTTCTTAGTATTTTGAGATTTTCCATTTATCTTTCTGTTATTGATTTCTAATTTAATTCTATGATGATCTGAGACCATACATTATGTAATTTCTATTTTTTACATTAATTAAATTAAACATTAAATTCTTTTCCTTTTAATTTTGTTTTATGGTCTAGAATGTGGTCTATCTTGGTGAATGCTCCATGTGAGCTTGAGAAGAATGCTGTATTCTTCACTTGTTGGATGAAGTAGTCTATAGAGGTAGATTATATCTAGTCAATTAGTACAGAATTCCAGGTTGATGTTTTTTTTCTCTCAACATTCCAAATATTTCACTCTGCTCTCTTCTTGCTTGCATGGTATGTGAAGAGAAGTCTGATGTAGCTCTCATCTTTGCTATTCTATATGTAAGGTGTTTTATTTTATCTCTGGTTTCTTTCAAGATTTGGTCTTTATTTTTGTCTTTTTTAAAACTTCAATATAATATGCTGCAATAGACAGAATGTGTCCCTCCAAAATTCATATTCTGAAACCCTAATCTCAATATATTAGGTATTTGGATGTGGGAAGGTTGGGGTAATTTGATCATAAGGTTTGAATGCACACAAATAATATTGGTGTCCTCATAAGAAGAGGCCAGGGAACTAGCTAGCAGCTAGCTTTCTTCCGCTATGTGAGGATATAATGAGAAGATGGCAGTCTGCAATCTGGAGAGGGCCTTCGCTGGAATCTGACCATGCTGTCACCCTTATCTCACTTTCAACAACCAGAACTATAAAAAATAGATGTTTGTTCTTTAAACTACCTGGTTTGTTTGTGGCATTTTATTATAGCAAGTTAAACTAAGATATATGCGTAAGTGTAGTTTTGTTTTTGTTTTTTGCATTTGTCCTGCTTGGTATTCTCTTTGCTTCCTAAATCGATGGTTTGGTGTCTTACATTAGTTGGGCGACATTCTGAGTCATTACTGCTTCAAATATTGCTTCTGTTCCTTTTTCTTTTTCTTCTTCTTCCTCTTCTGGTATTCTAGTTATGGGTATATCACACCTTTTGTAGTTTTTCCACTGTTTGAGTTTTTTCAGTCTTTTTTTCTCTTTGTTTTTCAGTTTTGGAAGTTTCTATTGCCATATTCTTAAGCTCAGAGATTCTTTCCTCAGCCTTGTATAGTCTACTAATGAGCTCATCAAAGATTCTTTATTTTTATTATAGTGTTTTCCATCACTAACCTTTCCTTTTTATTCTTTCTTAGAATTTCCATCTCTCTGCTTCCATTATCCATCTGTTTTTGCATGTTGTCTGTTTTTTCCATTAATACGCCCTTAGCATATTCATCATATTTTTCTTAAATTCCGGATCTGATAATTGCAACATTTCTGCCATATCTGACTCGAATGCTTATTCAGTCTCTTCAAACAGTGTTTTTTGCCTTTTAGTGTATCTTGTAATTTTTTGTTGAAAGGTGGATATAATGTAATGGAAAAAAAGAACTGTGGTAAATAGGCCTTCAATAGTATGGTGTTAAGGTATGGAGTAGGGGAAGCATTCTATATCCTGTGATTAGTTTCAGTCTTTTGATGAACCTGTGTCCCTAAATTTTACCTGTACTTGTCAGTTATTTTTCCTCCATTAAGTGGGACAGGATGGCTAAAGGGGGCTAGGTTCGGGTATTTCCCTTCCTCTAGATAAGTTAGGCTCTGCTGAAACTCTTGCCGGTGAGGCTCTGGTAAAGTAGTTTCACCTGAGGAAGGCCTCATTAGGAACGGAATGCTCCGGTATGTTTTAAGAAGGTTCCTTTTCCCCGCCCCCGGCCAGAAGCAAGGGATTTTCCTCTAATACCTACTGTGAGAACCTGCTCAAGCTCCTGGAGGTAAAACTCACAAAAATGTGGAGGGCCCCCTATGGCTGATTCCCCCTGGAATTTTTAACGCTCAGAGTTGTCTGCCCTGAGCCTCTGGTAATTTGTCAACTACAGTTTGTCATGGAGGTTCCTGCTCTAGTAAGTCACGATTCTCTATACTC
This sequence comes from Gorilla gorilla gorilla, assembly GCF_029281585.2. NCBI lineage: Eukaryota > Metazoa > Chordata > Mammalia > Primates > Hominidae > Gorilla > Gorilla gorilla. Next base: position 107,152,716 of record NC_073228.2, read on the forward strand.
GATTGTCTGTCTTTCCAATTTTTGGGGCGGCGGTTTGCCCTGTGACCTCAATTCTCTGAGGGATCTAAGAAGAGTTGTTTATTTTTCAGTATGTTCAGCTTTTTATTTGTTATGGTGGAGTTGTGACTTCTAATCTCTTTACTTGCTGGGGAAACAGAAGTCTGTCTAAACTCTTGATAACCATTATGCCTCATGTCTTCCCACTGGTTATTTATCAAATTGAATTCTGTGCTGTGTGGTGTCTTAGCCTGGGTTCTTCAAGAAGGAAAGTCTGAGTTAAAGCTTTATGTGCTATTATTTTAGCAGGAAGTTCAATTCCAGCAAGCAAGAAGGAGGAAAAAAGGGAATGAGATAAGGAAAGGAGAGCCAATATTGTGTGCTATGAAACTGGCCACTTCCTGGTATTGAATTCAATTGACTGTTCATTTTCAAGAAGACTTTGAAAAGATTATATAAACAATTATTTTTCAGAATAGTCTGTGGGGTGGAGGTGGGACTTAAGACTATCTGATGTCTCAGTCTCCCATTCATCAAAATTTCACTCCATGGTTTATCTCCCTTCCCCTACATTTCTGGGTTGCACACATGTTGTTTAAAACAAAAAGGTCTTATGGTGTCTTAGTTTTGGTTTCCCTGGAAGCAGGGCATGAATAAGGGTTTGGTGCAGGTGCAGATAGTTTATTAAAATGGTGATCCAGGAAGCAGGAGTAAGGGAGTTGGGAGGAAGAGTGAAAGAGAAAAATACAATGTAAGAGTGCATTATTTAGGTTCCTACAGTAAGCAATAGGGGCTTCATTCCAGTACAGAATTCTTCTCAGAATTGTACATTCATAGGATGGGAGACTGGGGCATTAATCCACTATCTCCCATCCCCCACTTATTGAGAGTTGCCTGTAGGGGCTATAAGTCTTTTCCCTTTCTGGGAAGTGCTTAAATATGCATTCACATGCTTACATGGACATCTGGGATTTTGGAGAAGGCTCCTAGCTTGAAAAGCAGAGACATTGAGATATCAGCGTGAGTCTGTGCTTGTGTGCAACTGCCCACAACAGAGGTGGGCCAGAGAGATGTGACATAGATTATCTGATGCCTCGGGAAACAGGGAAGCTGTGGGGTGGATTGTCAGAGCAGTATTTCTTTTGTGGGATGGTGTGAGATTATGTCTCCAGAATGGTGCTGACATGCTGATTTCAGGTGACTCATATGGTTTGTATAGTCAGGGACCCTGTTAAAATATTTGCCTGTGACTTCACATACCCTAGGGAAACCCTGCCTGTGTGAGGTAGGCTGGAGTCATTCAAAGTTCACTGCAGTAGCTGCAGCTAGAACAACAGAAAAGTAAGACTGAGAGGACATATAGTGGCATATAGGAGGTAACTGATATCCTTGGCTAAGTGCTTCTTCGGAAGTTTTACAGAGGATTTTTAGAGTCTTTACTTTTCTATATGAATAGAATAATGTTTGCAAAAATTTTACGAGTGAGTCCACATGTAGAGAGGATTGCACAATGTGGCTGCTGCAAATTCATGTTATTCTGATGTATATACTCCTCCTATTCAGAAGGTGGGGGTCTGTTTCTTCAGTCCACCCTTTTGAACCTGGACCAGCAGATAACTAGCTTATGAGTGTCTGTATAAGAGAAGGTGCACCACTGGAGCTAGGCTTGTGACTTCCTTTGACTAACAGAACAAGGCAGAAGTGATGTTTTGCGAATTCTGGGACCTGAGCCTTGGTTCCAGCTCCTGCCTGGATTGTGCAGCTTCTGCCTTTATTGTCCACACTGAGGCCAACATTGAGGGAGGTCATTCTAGCCTATTGTAGGATGACAGGCCATATGGAGGAGAACTGGGGTACCCCCACTGATGGCCAGCACCCACTCCCAGCATGTCAATAAGGCTATGGTGAATCCACCATTCTGGCAGCCCCTCTCTCTCAATGCAGTCATAGAAGAGAGTTGAGGCAAAACTAGAGGTCACTGCACAGCCAAGCCACAGAATCGTGAGAAATACTAAATCATCGTTTCAAGACACTATGTTTAGGTGGTTTGTTATACAGCAACAGGTAACTAATCTAACATGAGCAAAATCCTGATAGTCTTTGGAACCATTTTTATGCCTTAATGAGATAGATGACTAAATTAAATGATGTGTTAATAAGTTAGCAAATACTAATAAGGTTTCATGTTGAGTTTTGGAGAGTTCCTCTTCAGTATTTAGCCAATGAAGAAACCACAAACAAGGAGTTGCTGTTCTATGCAAAAAAGTAAACTTATGAAAATTACACTCAGTGAAATACAATGGCAAATAGTGCTTTAAGTAGTTTGTGTAACTATAACTAAAAAGAACATTTTATATGTATGAACCCGTGGCTTATGGGAAAAGAAGTGACAGTCATAATGTTCTTGTGTAAATGGTGCAAGTTTGTACTCGAATTCTAAATTATTTTGTGGCTCATAGAAGTTACTAACACTTACTGAAAGGGTTTGAGGGAAGGGGGCTCTGTTTTCTGAGTAGGAACTGAGTTTAGCCTGTGGTGCTGTGAAGGGGTTCAGAAACTGTCAATAATAGGAAAGGGGAGGAGAAGCCCAAGACAATAGATTCTTTATCTTTATCCCTTTGCTTGTGTCTGTAATGTCAAAAGAGCGAGAGATACCAAATTTCCTAATAATAATATAGAGGAAATCTCATAACCTGCCCTTTTAGCAGTAGAAATTTGAGTTTGATTATACAATGGAAAAATAGATGTAGAACATTTTCATAGGATCCCTGATTGAAAGAAATCTTTCCTGTATAGTGTTTGGTACAGTAAGACTGGTTCTTTGACCAACTGATAAACTATTTCTAGATTACACAAATTGGTAACTCATCTATCTAACTTTTCTTTAGCCTGCATTGTGTATGAACATTGTGTTTTACAACAATTGAGCTGCAATTGAAAAATTCAAGAGTTTTCACACAAAAATCTGTACTTTCAGCATCTCTTGAAATTTGGATGCTCTGACCATGGGTCTAGAGTGGGGCACAGCAACCGCTTTAGACAGATCCCACATTCTCCAATCAGTAGACTCCACTTACTACCCTATCAGTCTGGCTGCTGTAGGCATGTGCCAATTGTTATAGAATTATTTCAAAGGGGTCAAAAGTCCTGGTAATCTGGACTTGACTACTTAAACAACAATAACTAACTTCATTTCTCATAGGTGGAAAATGACCAGAAAAAGTGATCTATTCATGAAATATCCATTTTAAAATCATTTCTCCTATTAAAAAACCTCAGTTCAGGCAGAGGATGAATGTGTTTAGATAAAAGGTCTTGTGTGTGTTCACAGCTGATAAAGAGATGCACTCAGTCTGAGGAGAAGAAGAGACAATGACAGTGAAAAAACACCCATGTTTCACTTTTGGTATCCTCTGGGAATAAAGATTTCTGTTGGGTCTGAGCAGAGAGAATCAGAGTTAGCCCTTTAAAAGAAGCAGCAAAGACAACTGGCTTGAAAAGACTTGTTGAAAACACTTGTGTATGTGTTCTCATCATTCAGCTCCTACTTATAAGTGAGAACATGTGGTATTTGGCTTTCTGTTCCTGTGTTAGTTTGCTAAGGATAATGGCCTCCAGCTCCATCCATGTCCCTGCAAAGGACATAATGTCATTCTTTGTTATGGCTGCATAGTATTCTATGGTGTATATGTACCACATTTTCTTTATCCAGCCTATCATTGATGGGCATTTAGATTGGTTCCATGTCTTTGTTATTGTGAATACTGATGCAATGAACATACGTGTGCATGTATCACATAGAAGGGAATGACACACACTAGGGATTCTTTTGGAGGGTGGAGGGTGGGAGGAGGAAGAGGATCAGGAAAAATAACGAATGGGTACAAGGCTTAATACCTGGGTGATGAACTAATCTGTACAATAAACCCCTGTGACATAAGTTTGCCTATGTAACAAACTTGCACTAGTACCCCTGAACTTACAAGTAAAAAGAAAAGGAAGATATACCTCAAAGACAACCTGTATGAATGATGACTAAAAAGAGGATACTCTACTCTCTACCCTCTCTCACTATACCTTAGCTTAATAGAACATCCTAGAACTTTAACAGAACCCTATTAAATAAAGCGGGGAATCCCAAGAGAGCTAATATTAAGTTTTCCACCATCTCAGTGAAATGGTGCTTTAAGTTTGAAGCCACTATAGACAATAGACTTTAAAAAAATATACCTAGAATTTTGGACTGAGATTTATGTCCATTATGTTGTCAAATAATGTACTTATTTTAGGGAGTTAAATATATTCCAATAAGTACAGTTGGTTTGTGTGTTAAAACTATTTTTTTGTCCTCTAATACTGTTAAGTTTATAAAATATGCCATGTGATCCTGAACTTGATCATTACACTGAGTATTAGAGTCATGATCCCAAGACTTAATTGCCTTCACATGTGTTCAGTCATTTGCTGCCAACTCAGTGTCTTTCTTTTAAGAGCATCCTTATGTCCCTCCTCACCAGCCAGAAATGTTTCCAGTGCTGTGCGCAGGTAATGACTCTTTACTGCCATTCAGTCATCTTCTGGACAGGTTTTCTTTAAGAGTCAGCAAATGAGCAGGACCTTCAGGGACTGCTCTTCAAACTAGTGGGTCTCCTACTTTGTATGGACATAGTTTCCATTGGGAAATGTTTCCTTTGGTTCCAAGTTTCTATTTCAGGGCACTGAAATAGAGACACATTGTTATTCTTTCTTAAAACTTAGTTGAGAATTCCAATGGAAATTTTATTAATATGATAAACCACATTCATTCATTCATTTAGAAAATATGTCAAATGGAAACTACGTGCCCAGGATATTAAATAAAATCCTCTAGCTTTTCTCTGGGAGTGCACAGTTTCCTGCATGAGAGATCAATAAATGCGTGCTTATAAAAGCATGTGAAAGTACTATAGTAAAGGTAGGAACTGTGTAACATAGGATAAAAACTGGAGGGAGTTGGGAAGTCAGATTATGAAGTGGGTCAGAAAGCATTCTGAGTGAAGTGACATCCAAAGTGTGTTTTGAAGTAAGGAGTAGGAATTATTCAAGAGAATAAAGAAAGTGACCTGAATGCCGTGTTAGGAAATTTGGACTTTACGTAGAACTGGGTGTAGTTCCATGTAACACCATTCAAGGATTCTAAACAAGAAAGAAGTTTGATATGAGTTCCCTTTTAGAATGAACACTTTGGTGACACATGTGGAGGATGAATTAGGACCAGTGCAAAGGCAGGAGAAAGGACATCTAGTAAGAAGTAGTTAAAATAACTTAGATGATACAGTATGAGAGCCAGAACTCAAGCACTAGAAATAAGAATATCTACATATGTCTATCTATATATCTCTATGTCTATATCTACACATAAAGGAATAGACTCAAAAGATACTAAGAATGAAGAGGATTCATGCTCTGAGAACTGATTGTATGTGTGGGGTGAGGAAAAGAAAGGAGTCAAGGATGATTTCAGTTTTTCTGCTTGGGTGGCTGATTGTACAACTGGATTATCCACAATATTGATGAATAAGGTGGAGGGGCAGATCTTAGGAGACTGATGACGAATGATTCTTTGGACTTTTTGACTTTGAAGGGCCAGTGGAACACTCAGAGATTCAATTATCATTTGGATATTTGGGTCTGCCGAATAGGGAAATAGCGGGGCTGGAAATAAATGTTTTAGAGTCTTCAGCACATGGAAAATAGCTAAAACCTTGAGAATATATGAGATCATTCAGGGAGTGTTTATAGAAAGGAAGGAGAAGATTACCAATTACAAATTTATGGGGCACACTGACTTTTAAAGGATGATCATTCGAAGAGGAGTATGTAAAACCTTTTTCTAAAAACAACTACAAGGGCAAGAAGAAAACTAAGAAATGATGTGATCTGGGAGTACCAGTCTATAACAATCACAAAACCACTCTTCTTAAAAATTTTAATTTCTGTTTATTGACTGAAAAATAAGTTCTCTAATATCATCATGTTTTCCATTCAATTTTGTTTCAAAATGCACATATTTTATCATAGGCATATTTTTATTAATAAAATTATGGGCCAGGTGCAGTGGCTCGTATCTGTAATCCTAGCACTTTGGGGGACTGAGGCAGGCAGATTGCTTGAGCTCAGGAGTTTGAGACCAACCTGGGCAACATAGCAAAACCCCGTCTCTACAAAAAATAATTTAAAATCAGCAAGGAGTGGTGCTGCGCAACTGTAGTCCCAGCTACTTGGGAGGCTGAGACGGGAGGATCACCTGAGTGAGCTTGGGGAGGTCAAGGCTGCAGTGAACCGTGATCACGCCACTGCATCCCAGCCTGGCAGCAGAGTTAGAGTGAGACCCTGTCTCTAAATAAGTAAGTAAATAAATAAAGTTATGTAACTACATATGCCAAAAGAGGCATATTTCACTGATTTACTAACGGGTACTGTCTAGTTGTTTTTGAAACTATGGAAATGATTATATAGGAGAGTAAAGACACCCCCAAATTCTTTGACACTCTTCCCATTGAGAGGTGGGAGTATGATATCAATGTCCCCCTTTTTTGAATCTGGGAGGGCTTTCTGTGTGCTTTGACCAAAAGAGTATGGCAGAAGTGAGGCTGTCCTGGATATTGGTAACTCCTACTTTCTATCTCTTGGAATAGTCTATAGGACCTCTGAGCTGTTATGTAAGAAGTCTACTACCCTGAGACTGCCATGCTGGAGAGGCTATTTGTAGGTGATTTGGTTAACAGTCCCCTTTCAGCCATCCTTGTTAAGGCACCGGACATGTGAGTAAACCCATTTGGGATCTTTCATCTGCCACCTTACCACCACCAAGGGATCTTTGCTGATCCCAAGTGGAAGGTGATACTTATAGAAATATTTTCTAGATTTGATCTCTTGCAAATAAAAGCTATCAGTAATTTCAATGCAAAGAACTGCCTGAAAGCATCTATACTCAAAATGAGAATGCTCTGTGTGAACCAACAAACTAGACCTCATTTTGGTTGTCACAGTTGTCATGGAATAATTGCATTTTAATCTAAGGGCAAAGATTATCTTTTATGCTTACTGTCATCCTATCCTCTAGTGTAAGAAAGAGGAAGCCAGTCTGTGGCAGATGGAAAATACAAGGCACCCATGACACAGAGACATCGCTAGATTTCTTGAATTGGGACCAGTATGATTAGAGATTCTTATGTTTAACGAGCCAATATTTACTCTTTTGCCTGTAACTTTTATTAATTAATTTATTAAGGATAAATGTCCCAATTGGATATCATAAAATATACTTTTATTTTAGACTGTACATTTTTATTTCTCAACACCTGAAAAGAAGAGACAAAAACTGAAATTACCATTTTTACAACTATCCTTCCATTTATACAATGGTGGACTCATAAGGGTGGAGTTTGACAATGATGTTTGACAACTGTAACAGTTCTGGTTCCTGTGATAAGAGCCTATATCTTCTGATGTCACATGCATATTCGCATTGATGCTTCACATGGGAAGCAGGAGAACACTGCAAAGGTATGCTGCATGCATTGCTGCTTTTTTGCAAAGTGGTGAGAAACAAATTGGCACTAGGAATGTTTTGCTGTGAATTTGGTGAATGAGAAAGAGAAGTAGAAGTAGAAATGTATGAAAA